>NW_028327510.1:264092-274092 GCF_031878675.1 Megascapheus bottae
TTAGGGTTAGGGTTAAGGTTTGGGGTAGGGGTAGGGGGAGTGTTAGGGTTAGGGTTAGGGTTAGGGTTAGGTTTAGGTGTAGAGTTAGAGTTAGGGGTAGGGTTAGGGTTAAGGGTAGCGTTAGGGTTTGGGTTAGGGTTAGCGTTAGTGTTTTGGGGTAGGGGTGGGTTTAGGGTTAGGGTTAGGGTTAGGGTTAGGGTTAGGTTTAGGGGTAGAGTTAGGGTTAGGGGTAGAGTTAGGGTTAAGGATAGCTTTAGGGTTAGTGGTAGGGTTAGGGTTAGGGTTAGGGTTAGTGTTAGGTGTAGGTTTAGGGGTAGGATTAGGGGTAGCCTTAGGGTTAGGTTTAGGGTTAGGGTTAGGGTAGCTGTAGGGTTTGGGTTAGGGTTAGGGTTCGGTTTAGGGTTAGGGTTAGGATTAGGGTTAGGGGTAGGGTTAGGGTTAGGTTTAGGGGTAGGGGTAGGGGTCGGGGTTAATGTTAGCGGTAGGGGTAGGGTAAGGGGTAGGTTTATGTTTAGAGTTAGTGTTAGGGTTTGGGGTAGTGGTAGGGGTAGGGGTAGGGGTAGGGTTAGGGTTAGGGTTAGGTTAGGGGTATGGCTAGAGATAGGTTCATAGTTAGGGCTAGGTCTAGGGCTAGAGTTTCGGGTTAGGTTTGGGATTAGGTCTTGGGCTAGGGTTAGGGTGGGTTTAGCGTTAGGTTTAGGGGTGGGGGTAGGGTTAGGGTAAATGTTAGGATTAGGGTTGGGTTAGGGGTATGGCTAGGGATAGGGTTAGGGCTAGGGCTAGGCTTAGGGTTAGGGTTAGGGGTAGGGGTAGGGGTAGGGTTAGGGTTAGGTTTAGGGCTAGGGTTAGGGTTAGGGCAAGGGCTAGGCTTAGGGTTAGGGTTAGGGTTAGGATTAGGGTTAGGTTTAGGGTTAGGGTTTGTGTTAGGGTTAGGATTAAGTCAAGGGATAGGGTTAGGTTTAGGGTTAGGTTTAGGGCTAGGGCTAGGGTTAGGTTTAGGGTTAGAGTTAGCGTTAGGGTTTTAGGATTAGAGGTTGGGGTAGCAGTAGGGGTAGGTTTAGGGTTAGTGTTTGGAGTAGGGGTAGGATTAGGGTTAGCGTGAAGGGTAGGGTTTTGGGTAGGGTTAGGGTTAGGGGTAGGGTTAGGGTTAGGGGTTAGGGTTAGGGGTAGGTTTAGGTGTAGGGGTAGGTGGTAGGGGGTAGGGGTAGGGTAGGGTTACTGTTTTGGTTAGGTGTAGGGGTAGGGGTAGGATCAGGGTTAGGTTTAGGATTAGGGTTAGGGTTAGGTTTAGGATTAGGGTTAGTGGTAGGGTTAGGGTTACTTTAAGGGGTAGGGTTAGTGTTAGGGTTAGGGTTAGGTGTATTGTTAGGGTTAGGTTTAGGGTTAGGTTTAGGATTAGGGCTAGGGCTAGGGTTAGGGTTAGGGTTAGGTTTAGGTGTAGGGGTAGGGTTAGCTTTAGCGTTTGGTTTAGGGTTAGAGGTAATGTTAGGGTTAGGGTTAGGGTTAGAGTTAGGGCTAGGGATAGGGTTAGGGTTAGGGTTAGGGCTAGGGCTAGGGTTAGGATTAGGGTTAGGCTTAGGGCTAGGGCTAGGCTTAGGGTCAGGGTTAGGGTTAGGGTTAGGTCTAGGGATAGGGTTAGGTTTAGAGTTAAGTTTAGTGGTAGGGCTAGGGTTAGGTTTAGGTTTAGAGTTAGGGTTAGTAGGGTTTTAGGGTTAGGGTTAGGGGTAGGGGTAGGGGTAGGGTTAGGTGTAGTGTAGGGGTAGGGATAGGGTTAGGTTTAGGGTTAGGGTTTGGAGTAGGGGTAGGATTAGGGTTAGGGTTAAGGGTAGGGTTTTGTGTAGTGTTAGGGTTAGGGTTAGGGTTAGGGTTTGGGGTAGGGGTAGGGGTAGTGTTAGGGTTAGGGTTAGGGTTAGGGTTAGGTTTAGGTGTAGAGTTAGAGTTAGTTGTAGGGTTAGGGTTAAGGGTAGCATTAGGGTTTGGGTTAGGGTTAGCGTTAGGGTTTGGGGTAGAGGTGGGTTTAGGGTTATGGTTAGGGTTAGGGTTAGATTTATGGGTAGAGTTAGGGTTAGGGGTAGGGTTAGGGTTAAGGATAGCGTTAGGGTTAGGGGTAGGGTTAGGGTTAGGTTTAGGGTTAGTGTTAGGTGTAGGTTTAGGGGTAGGATTAGGGGTAGCCTTAGGGTTAGGTTTAGGGTTAGGGTTAGGGGTAGCTGTAGGGTTTGGGTTAGGGTTAGGGTTTGGTTTAGGGTTAGGGTTAGGATTAGGGTTAGGGGTAGGGTTAGGGTTAGGTTTAGGGGTAGGGGTAGGGGTTGGGTTTAGTGTTAGCGGTAGGGGTAGGGTAATGGGTAGGTTTATGTTTAGAGTTAGTGTTACGGTTTGGGGTAGTGGTAGGGGTAGTGGTAGGGGTAGGGTTAGGGTTAGGGTTAGGTTAGGGCTAGGGCAAGGGATAGGTTCACAGTTAGGGCTAGGGCTACGGCTAGGGGTTCGCATTAGGTTTGGGATTAGGTTTGGGCTAGGGTTAGGGTGGGGTTAGCGTTAGGGTTAGGGGTAGGGGTAGGGTTAGGGTAAATGTTAGGATTAGGGTTGGGTTAGGGGTAGGGCTAGGGATAGGTTTAGTGCTAGGGCTAGGCTTAGGATTAGGGTTAGGTTTAGGGTTAGGGTTAGGGTTAGGTTTAGGGTTAGGGTTTGTGTTAGTGTTAAGATTAGGGCTAGGGCTAGGGTTAGGTTTAGGGTTAGAGTTAGGGTTAGGGTTTTAGGGTTAGGGTTAGGGTTAGGGGTAAGGTTAGGGTTAGGTGTAGGGTAGCGGTAGGGGTAGGAGTAGGGGTAGGTTTAGGGTTAGTGTTTGGAGTAGGGGTAGGATTAGGGTTAGGGTGAAGGGTAGGGTTTTGGGTAGGGTTAGGATTAGGGTTAGGGGTAGGGTTAGGGTTAGGGGTAGGGGTAGGGGTAGGTTAGGTGTAGGGGTGGGTTTAGGGTAGGGTTATTGTTTTGGTTAGGTGTAGGGGTAGGGGTAGGTTTAGGGTTAGGTTTAGGATTAGGGTTAGGGTTAGGGTTAGGTTTAGGGTTAGTGGTAGGGTTAGGGTTACTGTTACAGTTAGGGGTAGGGTTAGTGTTAGGGTTAGGGTTAGGTGTATTGTTAGGGTTAGGTTTAGGGTTAGGGTTAGGGTTAGGGCTAGGGCTAGGGTTAGGGTTAGGGTTAGGACTAGGGCTAGGGTTAGAGTTAGGGTTAGCGTTTGGTTTAGGGTTAGAGGTAATGTTAGGGTTAGGGTTAGGGTTAGGGTTAGGTGTAGGGTTAGGTTTAGGTTTAGAGTTAGGGCTAGGGTTAGGGTTAGGATTAGGCTTAGGGCTAGGGCTAGGGTTAGGGTTAGGGTTAGGGTTAGGGCTAGGCTTAGGGTTAGGTTTAGGGTTAGGGTTAAGTCCAGGGATAGGGTTAGGTTTAGGGTTAAGTTTAGGGGTAGGGCTAGGGTTAGGTTTAGGTTTAGAGTTAGGGTTAGGGTTTTACGGTTAGGGTTAGGGTTAGGGGTAGGGTTAGGGCTAGGTGCAGTGTAGGGGTAGGGGTAGGGGTAGGTTTAGGGTTAGGGTTTGGAGTAGGAGTAGGATTAGGGTTAGGGTTAAGGGTAGGGTTTTGTGTAGGGTTAGGGTTAGGGGTAGGGTTAGGGTTAGGGGTAGGGGTATGGGTAGGGTTATGGTTAGGGTTAGGGTTAGGGGTAGGTGTAAGGTTTGGGTTAGGGTTAGGGTTAGGGTTAGGATTAGGGTTAGGGGTAGGTTTAGGGTTAGAGTTAGGGTTAGGGTTTGGGGTAGAGTATGGTTAGGGTTAGGGTTAGGGTTAGGGTTAGGGTTAGGGTTAGATGTGGGGTTAGGGTTAGGGGAGGTGTAGGATTAGGGGTAGGGTTAGGGTTAGGGTTAGGGTTTTATGGTTAGGGTTAGGGTTAGGGTTAGGGTTCGGGGTAGCCTTAGGGTTAGGTTTAGGGTTAGGGATTGGGGTAGAGTAAGGCTTAGGGCTAGGGTTAGGGGTAGAGTTAGGGTTAGGGGTAGGGTTAGGGTTAGAGTTAGTGGTAGAGGTAGGGTTAGGGTTAGGGTTAGGGTCAGAGTTAGGGGTAGGGCTAGGGCTAGGGTTAGGATTAGGGTTAGGGCTAGGGTTACAGCCGGGTTTAGGGTTAGGGTTAGGGTTAGGGCTAGGGTAGGGTTACAGTTAGGGTTAGGGTTAGGGCTCGAGCTAGGATTAGGTTTAGGGTTAGGGTTAGGGTTAGTGTTAGGGTTAGGGGTAGAGGTAGGGTTAGGTTTAGGTTTGGGGTTAGGGTTAGGGTTAGGGCTAGGGCTAGGGTTAGGCTTAAGGTTAGGGGATAGGGTTAGAGTTAGGTTTAGGGTTAGGGGTAGCGATAGGGGTAGGGTTAGGTTTAGGTTTAGGTTAGGGTTAAGGGTAGTAATAGGGTTAGGGTAAGGGTTCTGTTAGGGTTAAGGTTAGGGTTTGGGTTAGGGTTAGGGTAAGGATTAGGGGTAGGGTATGGTTAGGGTTAGGGTTAGGGTTAGGGCTAGGGCTAGCGTTAGGGTTAGGGTTAGGGCTGGTATAGGGCTAGGGTGAGTGTTAGGGTTAGGGTTAGGGCTAGGGCTAGGATTAGGGTTATGATTAAGGTTAGGCCTAGTTCTAGGATTAGGGTTAGGGTTAGGGGTAGTGTTAAGTTTAGTGTTAGGGTTAGGGTTAGGTGTAGGTTTAGGGGTAGGGTTAGGGTTAGGGTTAGGGGTATGGGTAGGATTAGGAGTAGGGTTAGGGTTAGGGTTAGTGTTAGGGTTTTAGGTTTAAGGTTAGGGTTAGGGTTTCGTTTCCGGTTAGGGTTAGAGCTAGACTGGGTTAGGGTTAGGGTTAGGGCTAGCGCTAGGTCTAGGGTTAGGGTTAGGGTCAGGGTTAGGGCTACGGCTAGGGTTAGGGTTATGGTTAGGGTTAGGGCTAGAGCTAGTGTTAGGGTTAGGGTTAGGGGTAAATTTAGGGTTAGGGTTAGGGCTAAGACTATCTTTAGGGTTCGGGTTAGGGCTAGGGCTAGCGTTAGGGTTCGGATTAGGGGTAGGGTTAGGGCTAGGATTAAGGTTAGGGTTAAGGCTAGGGCTAGGGTTAGGGTTAGGGTTAGGGTTAGTGATAGGGTTAAGGCTAGGACTAGGGTAAGGGTTAGGGATAGGGTTATGGCTAGAGCTAGGGTTAGGTTTAGGGTTAGGATTAGGGTTAGGGTTAGGGTTAGGGGCAGGGGTACTGTTTGGGTTAGGGTTAGGAATAGGGCTAGGGCTAGGGTTAGGGGTAGGGGTACGGGTAGGATTAGATTTAGTTGTAGGGGTAGTGGTAGGGTTAGTTTTAGGGTTATTGTTAAGGTTAGGGTTATTGTTAGGGGTAGGGTTAGGGTTAGGGTTATGGTTAGGCTCTAGGGTTAGGGTTAGGGTTAGGGTTAGGGCTAGGGCTTGGGTTAGGGCGAGGGTTAGGTTTAGGGTTATGTTTAGGTTTATGGCTAGGTGTAGGGTTTGGGTTAGGTTTAGGATTAGGGTTGGGGTTAGGGTTAAGTGTAGGGGTAGGGTTTGGGTTAGGGTTAAGTTTAGGGTTAGGGATAGGGGTAGGGTTAAGGTTAGGTTTAGGGGTTAGGTCTAGGGTTAGCGTTAGGGATAGGGTTAGGGTTAGGGGTAGGGTTAGGGTTAGGGTTAGGGTTTGCGTTAAGTTTAGCGATAGGGTAAGGGGTAGGGTTAGAGTTAGGTTTAGGTGCAGGAGTAGGTTTAGGGTTAGGGGGTAGGGTTAGGGTTAGGGTTAGAGGAGGGGTAGGGTAGGTTTAGGGGTATGGGTAGGGGTAGGTTTAGGGTTAGGGTTACGGCTAGGGCTAAAGTTAGGGTTAGGTTTAGGATTAGGGCTAGGGCTTAGGTTAGGGTTAGGGTTAGGGTTAGTGCTAGGGTTAAGTTTAGTGTTAGGGTTAGGATTAAGGGTAGGTTCAGGTTAGGGGTAGGGGTAGGGTTAGTGTTAGGTGTAGGTAGGGTTAGGGTTTAGGGTTAGGAGTAGGTGTAGGATTTGGGTTTGGGTTAGGGTTAGGGTTAGGATTAGGGGTAGGGTTAGGGTTAGGGTTAGGGATAGGTGTAGGAGTAGGTTTAGGGTTAGGTTTAGGGTTAGGGGTAGGGGTAGTGTTAGGGTTAGGGGTAGGGTTAGGGGTAGGGTTAGGGGTAGGATTATGTTTAGGTTTAGGGTTAAGGGTAGGGTTAGGGTTAGGTTTAGGGTTTGGGGTATGGGCAGGGGTAGGTTTAGTGTTAGGTTTAGGGGTTAGGTTTAGGTTTAGGGGTAGGGTTAGGTTTAGGGTTAGGTTAGGGTTAGGGTTAGGGTTAGGGTTAGGGATAGGGGTAGGGTTAGGGTTAGGATTAGGTTTAGGTTTAGGGTTAAGGGTAGGGTTAGGGTTAGGTTTAGGGTTAGGGGTAGGGGCAGGGGTAGGTTTAGTGTTAGGGTTAGGGTAGGTTTAGGGTTAGGGGTAGGGTTAGGTTTAGGGTTAGGTTAGGGTTAGGGTTTAGGGGTAGGGTTAGGGTTAGGGGTAGGGGTAGGGGCAGGGTTAAGTTTAGGGGTAGGGCTAGGGGTAGGGTTAGGGGTAGGGTTGGGTTTAGATTTAGTGTTAGGGGTAGGGTTAGGGTTAGGGTTACGGTTTGGGGTAGGTGTAGGGTTAGGTGTAGTTTTAGGGTTAGGGTTAGGGTTAGGGTAGGTTTAGTGGTAGGATTAGGGTTAGGGGTAGGTTAGGTTTAGGGTTAGGGGTTGGGGTAGAGTTAGGGTTTGGGTTAGGGTTAGATTTAGGGTTAGGGTTAGGATTAGGGTTTAGGTGTAGGGGTATGGTTAGGGTAAGGGTTAGGGTTAGGGTTAGGGTTAGAGTACGTTTAGGGTAGGGTCACGTGTAGGTTTAGGGTTAGGGTTGGGTTAGGGTTAGGGTTGGGGTTAGGGTTAGGGTTTGATTTAGGAAGTAGGGTTCGCGGTAGGTGTAGGATTAGAGTTAGGGTTGGGGGCAGGGGATGGGTTTAGGATTAGGGGTAGGGGTAGTGTTAGGGTTAGGGTTAGCAGTAGGTTTAGGGTTAGGGTTAGGAGTAGGGTTGGGTTAGGGTTCGGATTAGGGGTAGGGTTATGTGTAGAGTAGGGTTAGGGTTAGGGTTAGGGGTAGGGGTAGTTGTAGGGTTAGCGGTAGGGGTAGGGTTAGGGGAGGGGTAGGGTTAAGTGTAGGTGTAGGGGTAGGGTTAGGGTTAGGGTTAGGGCTATGGTAAGGGTTAGGGTTAGGGTTAGGGTTAGGGGTAGGGTTAGGGGTAGGGGTAGGGTTAGGGTTTAAGGTTAGGGGTAAGGGTAGGGTTAGGGTTAGGGTTAGGATTATGGTTAGGGGTAGAGTTAGGTTTAGGGTTAGGGTTAGGGTTAGGTATAGGGTTATTGTTAGGATTCGGGTTAGGGGTAGGGTTAAGGGTAGGGTATGTTTAGGGTTAGGGTTAGGGTTAGGGTTAGGGATAGGGCTAGGGTTAGGGTTAGGACTAGGGCTAGGGATAGGACAGGGTTAGGGTTAGGGTTAGGTTTAGGGCTATGGTAAGGGTTAGGGTTAGGGTTAGGGCTAGGGATAGGGTTAGGGTTAGGGTTAGGGTTAGGGGTAGGGGTAGGGGTAGGGTTAGGGTTAAGGTTAGGGGTAGGGGTAGTGTTAGGTTTAGGGTTAGGATTATGGTTAAGGTAGAGTTAGGTTTAGGGTTAGGGTTAGGGTTAGGTATAGGGTTATTATTAGGATTCGGGTTAGGGGTAGGGTTAAGGGTAGGGGTATGTTTAGGGTTAGGGTTAGGGTTCGGGTTAGGGTTAGGGTTAGGTTTAGGGGTAGCGTTAGGGTTAGGGGTAGTGTTAGGATTATGGTTATAGTTAGGGGTAGGGTTAGGGCTAGGATTAAGGTTAGGGTTAAGTCTAGGGCTAGGGCTAGGGTTAGGTTTAGGGTTAGGATTAGTGTTAGGGTTAGGTTAGGGGCAGGGGTAGGGTTAGGATTACTGTTAGGGTTAGGGATAGGGCTCGGCTAGGGTTAGGGTTAGGGTTAGGGGATAGTGTTAGGGTTAGGGTTAGGTTTAGGGTAAGAGGTAGGGAGTCTAGGTTTAGGATTAGGGTTAGGGGTAGGGTTAGGGTTACTGTTAGGGTTAGGGTTAGGAGTAGGTTATAGGGTTAAGGTTCGGATTAGGGGTAGGGTTAAGTGTAGTGGTAAGGGTAGGGTTAGGGTTAGGGTTAGTGGTAGGGTTAGCGATAGGGGTAGGGTTAGGTGTAGGTTTATGGGTAGGGGTAGGGTTAGGGTTAGGGGTAGTATAGGGTTAGGGTTAGGGTTAGGTTTAGGGTTAGGGCTAGTGCTAGTGTAACGGTTATGGTTAGGGGATAGTGTTAGGATTAGGGTTAGGGTTAGGGGTAGGGATAGGGATAGGGGTTGGGTTAGGATTAGGTTTAGAGTTATTGTTTGGGGTAGGGTTAGAATTAGTGTTAGGGTTGGGGTTAGGGTTAGGGTTAGTTTTAGGGTTTGGGTTTGGGGTAGAGTTAAGTGTAGGGGTAGGGTGAGGTTAGGGTTAGGGGTTGGGGGTAGTGGTAGTTTTAGGGGTTAGGGTAGGGTTAGGGTTAGGCTAGGGTCAGGGGTAGGGTTAGGTTTAGGGTTAGGGGTAGGGTTAGGGTTAGGGTTAGGTTTAGGTTTAGGGTTAGGGCTAGGGCTAGGGTTAGGGTTTGGGCTAGGGATAGGGCTAGGGTCAGGTTTAGGGTTAGGGTTAGGGCTAGGGCTAGGGTTAGGTTTAGGGTTAGGGTTAGGGGTACGGTTAGGGTTACTGGTAGGGTTAGGTTAGGAGTAGGGTTAGGTTAGGGTTCGGATTAAGCGTATGGTTAAGTGTAGGGGTAGGGGTAGGGTTAGGTTAGAGTTATGGTTAGGGGTAGTGATAGGGTTAGCTGTAGGGGTAGGGATAGGTGTAGGGTTAGTTTTAGGGTTTGGATTTGGGTAGAGTTAAGTGTAGGGGTAGGGTGAGGTTAGGGTTAGGGTTTGGGGGTAGTGGGTAGTTTTAGGGGTAAGGGTAGGGTTAGGGTTAGGGTTAGGCTAGGGTCAGGGAAGGGTTAGGTTTCGGGTTAGGGGTAGGGGTAGGGGTAGGGGTAGGTTTAGGTTTAGTTTAGGGTTAGGGCGAGGGCTAGGGTTAGGGTTTGGGCTAGAGCTAGGGCTAGGGCTAGGGTCAGGGTTAGGGTTAGGTTTAGGGCTAGGGCTAGGGTTAATTTTAGGGTTAGGGTTAGGTCTAGGGATAGGGTTAGGTTTAGGGTTAGGTTTAGGGCTAGGGCTAGGATTCGGATTAGGGTTAGATTTAGGATTAGGGTTTTAGGGTTAGGGTTAGGGTTATTGGTAGGGTTAGGGTTAGGGTTAGGGTTCGGCTTAGGGGTATGGTTAAGTGTACCTGTGGGGTAGGTTTAGGGTTAGTGGTAGGGTAGAATTAGGTTTAGGGGTAGATTTACGGTTAGGAGAGTGTAAGGGGTAGGGGTAGGGTTAGGATTAGGGTTTAGGGTTAGGCTTAGGGGTAGGTATAGGGTTAGGGTTAGGGATCGGGTTAGGGTTAGGGCTAGGGCTAGGGTTAGGGTTAGGTTTAATGCTATTCTTAGGGTTAGGGTTAGGGCTGCGAATAGGGTTAGTTTTAGGGTTAGGTTTAGGGTTAGGGTTAGGGTTAGGATTAGGGGTAGGGGTAGGGTAGGGTTAAGGTTAGGGGTAGGGGTAGGATAAGGGTTAGGGTTAGGATTATTTTAGGGTAGATTTAGGTTTAGGGCCAGGGTTAGGGTTAGGGATAGGGTTATTGTTAGGGTTCGGGTTAGGGGTAGGGTTAAGGGTAGGGGTATGTTTAGGGTTAGGGTTATTGTTCGGGTTAGGGTTACGGTTAGGTTTAGGGGTAGCATAAGATTTAGGGGTAGGGTTAGGATTAGGGTTAGAGTTAGGGGTAGGGGTATGTTTAGGAGTAGGTTAGTGTTAGGGTTAGGGATAGGGTTGTAGGG
>NW_028327510.1:281592-284092 GCF_031878675.1 Megascapheus bottae
GTTTAATGTTAGGGTTAGGGTTAGGGTTAGGGTAAGGGTTACAGTTAGGGTTAGGGCTAGGGTTAGGGTTAGGGTTAGGGGTTAGGGTTAGGGTTAGGGTTAGGGGTGGGGGGAGGGTTAGGGTTAGTGTTAGGGTTAGGGGTATGAGTTGGGTTAGGGGTAATGTTCAGATTAGGGGTAGGGTTAAGTGTAGTGGTATGTGTAGGGGTAGGATTAGGGTTAGGGTTAGGGTTAGGGCTAGCGGTATGGGTAGGGTTAGGGTTAGGGGTAGGAGTAGGGGTAGGGGTAGGGTTAGGGTTAGGGTTAGGGCTAGGGCTAGGGTTAGGTTTAGGGTTAGGGTTAGGGGTAGGGGTAGGTTTAGTGTTAGGTTTAGGGTTAGGGTTAGGGATAGGGGTAGGGTTAGGGTAAGGGTTAGGGTTAGGGTTAGGGTTAGGGCAAGGTTTAGGGTTATGCTTAGGGGATCGGGTTAGGGTTAGTGTTAGGGTTAGCGGTAGGGGTAGGGGTATGGTTAGGGTTAGGGGTAGGGGTAGGGTTAGTGTTAGGGTTAGGGGTTAGGGTTAGGGTTAGGGGTAGGTTTAGGGTTAGGGTTAGGGGTAGGAATAGGGGCAGGTTTAGGTGTTAGGCCTAGGGGTAAGGTTAGGGATAGGGCTAGGGCTAGAGCTAGGGTCAGTTTTAGGGTTAGGTTTAGTGTTAGGGCTAGGGTTACAATTAGGGCTATGGCTAGGGATAGGGTTAGGTTTAGGGTTAGGTTTAGGGTTAGGTTTAGGGCTAGGGCTAGGGTTAGGGTTAGGGTTAGGGTTAGGGTTATGGGAAGAGTTAGGGTTAGGGGTAGGGTTAGGGTTAAGGGTAGGGTTAGGGTAAGGGTTAGGGTTAGGGTTAGGTTTAGGTTTAGGGGTAGGGTTAGGGTAGGGTTAGGTTTAGGGTTAGAGTTAGGGGTAGGGGTAGGGTTAGGGGTAGGGTTATGGTTAGGGTTAGGGTTAGGGATAGGGGTAGGGGTAGGGGTATAGTTAGGGTTAGGGGTAGGGTTAGGTTTAAGGGTAGGGTACGTTAAGGGTTAGGGTTAAGGTTAGGTTTAGGCATAGGGTTAGGTTTAGGGTTATGGGTAGGTTTATTGTTAGGTGTAGGCGTAGGGGTAGGGGTAGGGTTAGGGTTATTGTTGGGTTAGGGTTTTAGTTTTAGGGCTAGGGTTAGGGGTACGGTTCGGGGTAGGGTTAGGGATAGGGTTCTAGGGTTAGGGTTAGGGTTAGGGCTAGGGATAGGTCTGGGGTTAGGGTTGGGTTTGGGGTTAGGGCTAGTGCTAGGGTTAGGGTTAGGGCTGGGGCTAGGTTTAGCGTTAGGGTTAGGGCTAGGGCTAGGGCTAGGTTAGGGTTAGGGGTAGGGTTAGGGCTAGGGCTAGAGTTAGGGTAAGGGTTAGGTTTAGGGCTAGGGCTAGGGCTAGGGTTATGTTTACGGTTAGGGTTAAGGGTAGGGGTTGTGTTAGGGTTAGGGATAGGGTTGGGGTAGGGATAGGGTTAGGGTTAGGGTTATGGTTAGGGTTAGGGTTAGGACTAGGGCTAGGTTTAGGGTTAGGGTTAGGGTTTCGGGGAGGACTAGGGTTAGGGTTAGTGCTAGGGCTAGGGCTAGGGTCAGGGTTAGGTTTAGGTTTAGTGCTAGGGCTAGTGGTACGTTTAGGGTTATGGTTAGGGATAGGGTTAGGTTTAGGGTTAGGTTTAGGGTTAGGTTTAGGGCTAGGGCTAGGGTTAGGGTTAGGGTTAGAGTTAGGGTTAGGATTTTAGGGTTAGGGTTAGGGGTAGGATTAGGGGTAGGGGTAGAAGTAGGGGTAGGGGTAGGGTTAGGGTTAGGGTTAGGGTTTTGGGTAGGGGTAGTGTTAGGTTTAGGGTTAGGGTTAGGTATAGGCATAGGGTTAGGATTAGGGTTTGGGGTAGGGTCAGGTTTAGGGTTAGGTTTAGGGGTAGGGTTAGGGTTAGGGTCAAGTTTAGGGTTCGGGCTAGGGCCAGGGTTAGGGTTATGGTTAGGGTTAGGGTTAGGATTAGGATTAGGGGTATGGTTAGGGTTCGGGTTAAGGTTAGGGGTAGGGGTAAGGTTAGGGTTAGGTGTTATGGTTAGTGTTAGGGTTAGGGGTAAGGTAAGGGGTAGTGTTAGGGTTGGGGTTAGGTTTAGGGTTAGGGGTATATGTAGGTTTTGGGTTAGGGTTAGTGTTAGGGTTAGGATTAGGATTAGGTTTATGGGTAGGGTTAGGGGTAGGGGTAGGGGTAGGTGTAGGGGTAGGGGTAGTAGTAGTTTTAGGGTTAAGGTTAGGGTTAGGGTTTTGGGTAGGGTAGGGTTAGGGTTAGGTTTGGGATAGGGGTAGGGTTAGGCTTAGGGTTAGGGGTAGGGTTAGGGTTAGGGTTAGGGGTAGAGTTAGGTTTAGGGGTAGGGTTAGGGTTAAAGGTAGGGTTAATGTTAGGGTTAGGGTTAGGGTTAGGGTTAGGGTTTTAGGGTTAGGTTTAGGGTTAGGGTT
>NW_028327510.1:286592-301592 GCF_031878675.1 Megascapheus bottae
TAGGGTTAGGGTTAGGGTTAAGGCTAGAACTAGGGTTAGGTTTAGGGTTAGGATTAGGGCTAGGGATAGGGTTTGGTTTAGGGTTTGTTTAGGGTAGGCCTAGGGCTAGGGCTAGGGTTAGGGTTAGAGTTACGGTTAGGGTTTTAGGGTTAGGGTTAGAGTTAGTGTTAGGGGTAGGGTTAGGGTTAGTGTTAGGCGTAGGGATAGGGTTACGGTTAGGGTTAGGGTTCGAATTAGCGGTATGGTTAGGGTTAGGGTCAGGGGTAGGGTTAGGGTTAGGGTTAGAGTTAGGGGTAGGGTTAGGGTTAGGGTCAGGGGAAGTGTTAGGGTTAGGGTTAGGGGTGGAGATAGTGTTAGGGTTAGTGGTAGGGGTAGGTGTAAGGTTTGGGTTAGGGTTAGGTTTAGGGTTAGGGTTAGGGGTAGGTTTAGGGTTAGGTTTAGGGTTAGGGTTAGGGGTAGGGGTAGGGTTAGGGTTAGTGTTAGGGTTAGGGGTTGGGTTGGGGTTAGGGTTAGGGTTAGGATTTGGGGTAGGGTTAAGTGTAGGGGTAGGGGTAGGGGTAGGGGTAGGGTTAGGGGTAGTGGTAGCGTTAGCGGGAGGGGTAGGGTTAGGGGTAGGGGTAGGTGTAGGGGTAGGGGTAGCGTTAGGGTTAGGGTTAGAGGTAGGGTTAGGGTTAGGGTTAGGGTTAGGTTTAGGGCTAGGGCAAGGGTTAGGGTTAGGGCTAGGGTTAGGGCTAGGGATAGGGTTAGGGTTAGGGTTAGGGCTAGACCTAGGGTTAGGTTTAGGGTTAGGATTAGGGCTAGGGATAGGGTTAGGTTTAGGGTTGGTTTAGGGCTAGGCCTAGGGCTAGGGTTAGGGTTAGGGTTAGAGTTACGGTTAGGGTTTTAGGGTTAGGGTTAGAGTTAGTGTTAGGGGTAGGGTTAGGGTTAGTGTTAGGGGTAGGGATAGGGTTACGGTTAGGGTTAGGGTTCGAATTAGCGGTATGGTTAGGGTTAGGGTCAGGGGTAGGGTTAGGGTTAGGGTTAGAGTTAGGGGTAGGGTTAGGGTTAGGGTCAGGAGAAGGGTTAGGGTTAGGGTTAGGGGTGGAGATAGTGTTAGGGTTAGTGGTAGGGGTAGGTGTAAGGTTTGGGTTAGGGTTAGGTTTAGGGTTAGGGTTAGGATTAGGGTTAGGGTTAGGTTTAAGGTTAGGGGTAGGGGTAGGGGCAGGTTTAGGTGTTAGGCCTAGGGGTAAGGTTAGGGTTAGGGCTAGGGCTGGAGCTAGGGTCAGTTTTAGGGTTAGGTTTAGTGCTAGGGCTAGGGTTACAGTTAGGGCTATGGCTAGGGATAGGGATAGGTTTAGGGTTAGGTTTAGGGTTAGGTTTAGGGCTAGGGCTAGGGTTAGGGTTAGGGTTAGAGATAGGGTTAGTGTTTTAGGGTTAGGGTTAGGGTTAGCGTTACGGGTAGGATTAGGGGTAGGGGTAGGGGTAGGGTTAGGGTTAGGGTTAAGGTTAGGCTTAGGGGATAGGGTTAGGGTTAGGGTTAGGGGTAGTGGTAGGGGTAGGGGTAGGGTTAGGGTTAGGGTTAGGGGTAGGGTTAGGGTTAGGGTTAGGGTAGGGGCAGTGTTAGTTTTAGGGTTAGGGTTAGGTTTAGGGGTAGAGTTAGGTTTAGGGTTAGGGTTAGGGTTAGGGTTAGGGTTAGGGTTAGGGCTAGAGCTAGGGTTAGGTTTAGGGTTAGGTTTAGGGTTAGGGGTAGGTTTAGGGTTAGGTTTAGGGTTAAGGTTAGGGATAGGGCTAGGGTTAGGGTAAGGGTTAGGGTTAGGGTTCGGGTTAGGGCTAGGGTTAGGGTTAGGCTTAGGGGATAGGGTTAGGGTTAGGGTTAGGGTTAGCGGTAGGGGTAGGGGTAGGGTTAGGGTTAGGGTGTTGGGTAGGGTAGGGTTAGGGTTAGGTTTGGGATAGGGTTAGGGTTAGGCTTAGGGTTAGGTGTAGGGTTAGGGTTAAGGTTAGGGGTAGAGTTAGGTTTAGGGGTAGGGTTAGGGTTAAAGGTAGGGTTAATGTTAGGGTTAGGGTTAGGGTTAGGGTTAGGGTTAGGGTTTTAAGGTTAGGTTTAGGGTTAGGGTTCGGCATAGGGTTAGCTTTAGGGTTAGGGTTAGGGTAGGGGCAGTGTTAGTTTTAGGGTTAGTGTTAGGTTTAGGGGTAGAGTTAGGATTAGGGTTAGGGTTAGGGTTAGGGCTAGGGCTAGGGTTAGGTTTAGGGTTAGGTTTAGGGTTAGGGGTAGGTTTAGGGTTAGGTTTAGGGTTAGGGTTAGGGATAGGGGTAGGGTTAGGGTAAGGGTTAGGGTTAGGGTTAGGGTTAGGTTTTAGGGTTAGGTTTAGGGTTAGGGTTCGGCATAGGGTTAGCTTTAGGGTTAGGGTTAGGGTAGGGGCAGTGTTAGTTTTAGGGTTAGTGTTAGGTTTAGGGGTAGAGTTAGGATTAGGGTTAGGGTTAGGGTTAGGGCTAGGGCTAGGGTTAGGTTTAGGGTTAGGTTTAGGGTTAGGGGTAGGTTTAGGGTTAGGTTTAGGGTTAGGGTTAGGGATAGGGGTAGGGTTAGGGTAAGGGTTAGGGTTAGGGTTAGGGTTAGGGCTAGGGTTAGGGTTAGGCTTAGGGGATAGGGTTAGGGTTAGGGTTAGGGTTAGCGGTAGGGGTAGGGGTAGGGTTAGGGTTAGGGTTAGGTGTAGGGTTAGTGTTAGGGTTAGGGGTAGGGGTAGAGATAGTTTTAGGGTTAGGGTTAGGGGTAGCATTAGGTTTAGGGTTAGAGTTAGGGGTAGGTGTAGGGTTAGGGTTAGGGTTAGGGTTAGGGCTAGGGTTAGGGTTAGGCTTAGGGGATAGGGTTAGGGTTAGGGTTAGGGTTAGCGGTACGGGTAGGGGTAGGGTTAGGATTAGGGTTAGCGGTAGGGCTAGTGTTAGAGTTAGGGGTAGGGGTAGGGGTAGGGGTAGGGTTAGGGTTAGGGTTACTGTTAGGGGTAGGGATAGGGTTAGGGTTAGGGTTAGGGGTAGCGTTAGGTTTAGGGTTAGGGTTAGGGGTAGGTGTAGGGTTAGGGTTAGGGTTAGGGTTAGGGCTAGGGCTAGGGTTAGGTTTAGGGTTAGGGTTAGGGGTAGGTTTAGGGTTAGGTTTAGGGCTAGTGTTAGGGGTAGGGTTAGGGTTAGTGTTAGGGTTAGGGGTAGGGGTGGGGTTAGGGTTAGGGTTAGGATTAGGGGTAGGGTTAAGTGTAGGGGTAGGGGTAGGTGTAGGGTTAGGGTTAGGGGTAGTGGTAGCGTTAGCGGAAGGGGTAGGGTTAGGGGTAGGGGTAGGTGTAGGGGTAGGGGTAGCGTTAGGGTTAGGGTTAGAGGTAGGGTTAGGGTTAGGGTTAGGGTTAGGTTTAGGGCTAGGGCAAGGGTTAGGGTTAGGGCTAGGGCTAGGGCTAGGGTTAGGGTTAGGGTTAGGGTTAGGGCTAGACCTAGGGTTAGGTTTAGGGTTAGGATTAGGGCTAGGGATAGGGTTAGGTTTAGGGTTGGTTTAGGGCTAGGGCTAGGGCTAGGTTTAGGGTTAGTGTTAGGGTTAGGGCTAGGTCTAGGGTAAGGGTTAGGGATAGGGTTAGGGCGGGAGGTAGGGTTACGTTTAGGGTTAGGGTTAGGGTTAGGGTTAGGTTTAGGGTAAGGTTTACGGTTAGGGTTAGGGCTAGGGTTAGGGTTAGGTTTAGGGGATTGGTTAGGGTTAGGGTTAGGGGTAGGGGTAGGGATAGGGTTAGGGTTAGGGTTAGGTGTAGTGGTAGGGGTAGGGTTAGGGTTAGTGTTAGGGTTAGGGGTAGGGTTAAGTTTAGGGTTAGGCGTAGTGGTAGGGGTAGGTTTAGGTTTAGGAGTAGGGGTAGGGGTAGGGTTAGGGTTATGGTTAGGGCTAGGGCTAGGGTTAGGTTTAGGTTTAGGGTTAAGGTTAGGGGTAGGTTTAGGGTTATGTTTAGTGTTAGGGTTAGGGGTAGGGGTAGGGTTAGGGTAAGGTTTAGGGTTAGGGTTAGGGCTAGGGTTAGAGTTAGGTTTAGGGGATAGGGTTAGGGTTAGGGTTTGGGTTAGGGGTAGGGGTAGGGTTAGAGTTAGCGTTAGGGGTAGAGTTAGGGTTAGGGTTAGGGATAGGGGTAGTGGTAGAGTTAGTTTTACGGTTAGGGTTAGAGTTAGCTTTAGGGTTAGGGATACGTTTAGGGTTAGGTTTAGGGTTAGGGCAAGGGCTAGGGCTAGGGTTAGGGTTATTGTTAGGGTTAGGGCTAGGACTAGGGTAAGGTTTAGTGATAGGGTTAGGGCTAGGATTTGGGTTAGGATTAGGGTAGGGGTAGGGCTAGGGCTAGGGTTAGTGTTAGGGCAAGGGCTAGGGCTAGTGTTAGGGTTAGTGTTAGGGTTAGGGCTAGGTCTAGGGTAAGGGTTAGGGATAGGGTTAGGGCTAGAGGTAGAGTTACGTTTAATGTTAGGGTTAGGGTTAGGGTTAGGGTAAGAGTTACAGTTAGGGTTAGGGCTAGGGTTAGGGTTAGGGTTAGGGGTTAGGGGTAGGGTTAGGTGTAGGGGTAGGGGTAGGGTTAGGGTTAGTGTTAGGGTTAGGGGAATGAGTGGGTTAGGGGTAATGTTCAGATTAGGGGTAGGGTTAAGTGTAGGGGTAGGTGTAGGGGTAGGGTTAGGGGTAGGGTTAGGGTTAGGCCTAGCGGTATGGGTAGGGTTAGGGTTAGGGGTAGGAGTAGGGGTAGGGTTAGGGTTAGGGTTAGGGCTAGGGCTAGGGTTAGGTTTAGGGTTAGGGTTAGGGTTAGGGGTAGGTTTAGTGTTAGGTTTAGGGTTAGGGTTAAGGATAGGGGTAGGGTTAGGGTAAGGGTTAGGGTTAGGGTTAGGGTTAGGGCAAGGTTTAGGGTTAGGCTTAGGGGTAGGAGTAGGGGCAGGTTTAGGTGTTAGGACTAGGGGTAAGGTTAGGGTTAGGGCTAGGGCTAGAGCTAGGGTCAGTTTTAAGGTTAGGTTTAGTGTTAGGGCTAGGGTTACAGTTATGGCTATGGCTAGGGATAGGGTTAGGTTTAGGGTTAGGTTTAGGGTTAGGTTTAGGGCTAGGGCTGGGGTTAGGGTTAGGGTTAGGGTTAGGGTTAGGGTTATGGGTAGAGTTAGGGTTAGGGGTAGGGTTAGGGTTAAGGGTAGGGTTAGGGTAAGGGTTAGGGTTAGGTTTAGGTTTAGGGGTAGGGTTAGGGTAGGGTTAGGTTTAGGGTTAGAGATAGGGGTAGGGGTAGGGTTAGGGGTAGGGTTATGGTTATGGTTAGGGTTAGGGATAGGGGTTTAGGGTTAGGGTTAGGGTTGGGGTTAGGGTTTGGGGTAGGGTTAGGGTTAGGGGTAGGGGTAGGGGTATAGTTAGGGTTAGGGGTAGGGTTAGGTTTAAGGGTATGGTACGTTAAGGGTTAGGGTTAAGGTTAGTTTAGGCATAGGGTTAGGTTTAGGGTTATGGGTAGGTTTATTGTTAGGTGTAGGCGTAGGGGTAGGGGTAGGGGTAGGGTTAGGGTTGGGTTAGGGTTTTAGTTTTAGGGCTAGGGTTAGGGGTACGGTTCGGGGTAGGGTTAGGGATAGGTCTAGGGTTAGGGTTAGGGTTAGGGCTAGGGATAGGTCTAGGGTTAGGGTTGGGTTTGGGGTTAGGGCTAGTGCTAGGGTTAGGGTTAGGGCTGGGGCTAGGTTTAGCGTTAGGGTTAGGGCTAGGGCTAGGGCTAGGTTAGGGTTAGGGGTAGGGTTAGGGCTAGGGCTAGAGTTAGGGTAAGGGTTAGGTTTAGGGCTAGGGCTAGGGCTAGGGTTATGTTTACGGTTAGGGTTAAGGGTAGGGGTTGTGTTAGGGTTAGGGATAGGGTTGGGGTAGGGATAGGGTTAGGGTTAGGGTTAGGGTTAGGGTTAGGACTAGGGCTAGGTTTAGGGTTAGGTTTAGGATTAGGGTTTCGGGGAGGACTAGGGTTAGCGTTAGTGCTAGGGCTAGGGCTAGGGTCAGGGTTAGGTTTAGGTTTAGTGCTAGGGCTAGTGGTACATTTAGGGTTATGGTTAGGGATAGGGTTAGGTTTAGGGTTAGGTTTAGGGCTAGGGCTAGGGTTAGGGTTAGGTTTAGAGTTAGGGTTAGGATTTTAGGGTTAGGGTTAGGGGTAGGATTAGGGGTTGGGGTAGAAGTCGGGGTAGGGGTAGGGTTAGGGTTAGGGTTAGGGTTTTGGGTAGGGGTAATGTTAGGTTTAGGGTTAGGGTTAGGTATAGGCATAGGGTTAGGATTTGGGTTTGGGGTAGGGTCAGGTTTAGGGTTAGGTTTAGGGGTAGGGTTAGGGTTAGGGTCAAGTTTAGGGTTCGGGCTAGGGCCAGGGTTAGGGTTATGGTTAGGGTTAGGGTTAGGATTAGGATTAGGGGTATGGTTAGGTTTCGGGTTAAGGTTAGGGGTAGGGGTAAGGGTAGGGTTAGGTGTTATGGTTAGTGTTAGGGTTAGGGGTAAGGTAAGGGGTAGTGTTAGGGTTGGGTTAGGTTTAGGGTTAGGGGTAGATGTAGGTTTTGGGTTAGGGTTAGTGTTAGGGTTAGGGTTAGGATTAGGTTTATGGGTAGGGTTAGGGTTAGGGTTAGGGGTAGGTGTAGGGGTAGGGGTAGTAGTAGTTTCAGGGTTAAGGTTAGGGTTAGGGTTTTGGGTAGGGTAGGGTTAGGGTTAGGTTTGGGATAGGGGTAGGGTTAGGCTTAGGGTTAGGGGTAGGGTTAGGGTTAGGGTTAGGGGTAGAGTTAGGTTTATGGGTAGGGTTAGGGTTAAAGGTAGGGTTAATGTTAGGGTTAGGGTTAGGGTTAGGCTTAGGGTTTTAGGGTTAGGTTTAGGGTTAGGGTTCGGCATAGGGTTAGCTTTAGGGTTAGGGTTAGGGTAGGGGCAGTGTTAGTTTTAGGGTTAGGGTTAGGTTTAGGGGTAGAGTTAGGTTTAGGGTTAGGGTTAGGGTTAGGGTTAGGGCTAGGGCTAGGGTTAGGTTTAGGGTTAGGGTTAGGGTTAGGGGTAGGTTTAGGGTTAGGTTTAGGGTTAGGGTTAGGGATAGGGGTAGGGTTAGGGTAAGGGTTAGGGTTAGGTTTAGGGTTAGGGCTAGGGTTAGGGTTAGGCTTAGGGGATAGGGTTAGGGTTAGGGTTAGGGTTAGCGGTAGGTTTAGGGGTAGGGGTAGGGATAGTTTAAGGGTTAGGGTTAGGGGTAGCGTTAGGTTTAGGGTTAGGGTTAGGGGTAGGTGTAGGGTTAGGGTTAGGGTTAGGGCTAGGGTTAGGGTTAGGCTTAGGGGATAGGGTTAGGGTTAGGGTTAGGTTTAGGGTTAGGTTTAGGGGTAGGTGTAGGGTTAGGGTTAGGGTTATGGTTAGGGCTAGGTCTAGGGTTAGTTTTAGGGTTAGGGTTAGGGGTAGGTTTAGGGTTAGGTTTAGGGTTAGGGTTAGGGGTAGGGTTAGGGTTAGTGTTAGGGTTAGGGGTAGGGGTGGGGTTAGGGTTAGGGTTAGGATTAGGGGTAGGGTTAAGTGTAGGGGTAGGGGTAGGGTTAGGGGTAGTGGTAGCGTTAGCGGAAGGGGTAGGGTTAGGGGTAGGGGTAGGGGTAGGGGTAGCGTTAGGGTTAGGGTTAGAGGTAGGGTTAGGATTAGGGTTAGGGTTAGGTTTAGGGCTAGGGCAAGGGTTAGGGTTAGGGCTAGGGCTAGGGCTAGGGCTAGGGTTAGGTTTAGGGTTAGGGTTAGGGCTAGACCTAGGGTTAGGTTTAGGGTTAGGATTAGGGCTAGGGATAGGGTTAGGTTTAGGGTTGGTTTAGGGCTAGGGCTAGGGTTAGGGTTAGGGTTAGGGTTAGAGTTACGGTTAGGGTTTTAGGGTTAGGGTTAGAGTTAGTGTTAGGGGTAGGGTTAGGGTTAGTGTTAGGGGCAGGGATAGGGTTACGGTTAGGGTTAGGGTTCGAATTAGCGGTATGGTTAGGGTTAGGGTCAGGGGTAGGTTTAGGGTTAGGGTTAGAGTTAGGGGTAGGGTTAGGGTTAGGGTCAGGAGAAGGGTTAGGGTTAGGGTTAGGGGTGGAGATAGTGTTAGGGTTAGTGGTAGGGGTAGGTGTAAGGTTTGGGTTAGGGTTAGGTTTAGGGTTAGGGTTAGGATTAGGGTTAGGGTTAGGTTTAGGATTAGGGGTAGGGGTAGGGGCAGGTTTAGGTGTTAGGCCTAGGGGTAAGGTTAGGGTTAGGGCTAGGGCTGGAGCTAGGGTCAGTTTTAGGGTTAGGTTTAGTGCTAGGGCTAGGGTTACAGTTAGGGCTATGGCTAGGGATAGGGATAGGTTTAGGGTTAGGTTTAGGGTTAGGTTTAGGGCTAGGGCTAGGGTTAGGGTTAGGGTTAGAGATAGGGTTAGTGTTTTAGGGTTAGGGTTAGTGTTAGCGTTACGGGTAGGATTAGGGGTAGGGGTAGGGGTAGGGTTAGGGTTAGGGTTAAGGTTAGGCTTAGGGGATAGGGTTAGGGTTAGGGTTAGGGGTAGGGGTAGGGGTAGGGGTAGGGTTAGGGTTAGGGTTAGGGGTAGGGTTAGGGTTAGGGTTAGGGTAGGGGCAGTGTTAGTTTTAGGGTTGGGGTTAGGTTTAGGGGTAGAGTTAGGTTTAGGGTTAGGGTTAGGGTTAGGGTTAGGGTTAGGGCTAGGGCTAGGGTTAGGTTTAGGGTTAGGTTTAGGGTTAGGGGTAGGTTTAGGGTTAGGTTTAGGGTTAAGGTTAGGGATAGGGGTAGGGTTAGGGTAAGGGTTAGGGTTAGGGTTCGGGTTAGGGCTAGGGTTAGGGTTAGGCTTAGGGGATAGGGTTAGGGTTAGGGTTAGGGGTAGGGGTAGGGGTAGGGGTAGGGTTAGGGTTAGGGTTAGGGGTAGGGTTAGGGTTAGGGTTAGGGTAGGGGCAGTGTTAGTTTTAGGGTTGGGGTTAGGTTTAGGGGTAGAGTTAGGTTTAGGGTTAGGGTTAGGGTTAGGGTTAGGGCTAGGGCTAGGGTTAGGTTTAGGGTTAGGTTTAGGGTTAGGGGTAGGTTTAGGGTTAGGTTTAGGGTTAAGGTTAGGGATAGGGGTAGGGTTAGGGTAAGGGTTAGGGTTAGGGTTCGGGTTAGGGCTAGGGTTAGGGTTAGGCTTAGGGGATAGGGTTAGGGTTAGTGTTAGGGTTAGCGGTAGGGGTAGGGGTAGGGTTAGGGTTAGGGTGTTGGGTAGGGTAGGGTTAGGGTTAGGTTTGGGATAGGGTTAGGGTTAGCCTTAGGGTTAGGTGTAGGGTTAGGGTTAAGGTTAGGGGTAGAGTTAGGTTTAGGGGTAGGGTTAGGATTAAAGGTAGGGTTAATGTTAGGGTTAGGGTTAGGGTTTTAAGGTTAGGTTTAGGGTTAGGGTTCGGCATAGGGTTAGCTTTAGGGTTAGGGTTAGGGTAGGGGCAGTGTTAGTTTTAGGGTTAGGGTTAGGTTTAGGGGTAGAGTTAGGATTAGGGTTAGGGTTAGGGTTAGGGTTAGGGCTAGGGCTAGGGTTAGGTTTAGGGTTAGGGTTAGGGTTAGGGGTAGGTTTAGGGTTAGGTTTAGGGTTAGGGTTAGGGATAGGGGTAGGGTTAGGGTAAGGGTTAGGGTTAGGGTTAGGGTTAGGGTTAGGGATAGGGGTAGGGTTAGGGCTAGGGTTAGGGTTAGCGGTAGGGGTAGGGGTAGGGTTAGGGTTAGGGTTTTGGGTAGGGTAGGGTTAGGGTTAGGTTTGGGATAGGGTTAGGGTTAGGCTTAGGGTTAGGTGTAGGGTTAGGGTTAAGGTTAGGGGTAGAGTTAGGTTTAGGGGTAGGGTTAGGGTTAAAGGTAGGGTTAATGTTAGGGTTAGGGTTACGGTTAGGGTTAGGGTTAGGGTTTTAAGGTTAGGTTTAGGGTTAGGGTTCGGCATAGGGTTAGCTTTAGGGTTAGGGTTAGGGTAGGGGCAGTGTTAGTTTTAGGGTTAGGGTTAGGTTTAGGGGTAGAGTTAGGATTAGGGTTAGGGTTAGGGTTAGGGCTAGGGCTAGGGTTAGGTTTAGGGTTAGGTTTAGGGTTAGGGGTAGGTTTAGGGTTAGGTTTAGGGTTAGGGTTAGGGATAGGGGTAGGGTTAGGGTAAGGGTTAGGGTTAGGGTTAGGGTTAGGGCTAGGGTTAGGGTTAGGCTTAGGGGATAGGGTTAGGGTTAGGGTTAGCGGTAGGGGTAGGGGTAGGGTTAGGGTTAGGGTTAGGTGTAGGGTTAGTGTTAGGGTTAGGGGTAGGGGTAGAGATAGTTTTAGGGTTAGGGTTAGGGGTAGCGTTAGGTTTAGGGTTAGAGTTAGGGGTAGGTGTAGGGTTAGGGTTAGGGTTAGGGTTAGCGCTAGGGTTAGGGTTAGGCTTAGGGGATAGGGTTAGGGTTAGGGTTAGGGTTAGCGGTACGGGTAGGGGTAGGGTTAAGATTAGGGTTAGCGGTAGGGCTAGTGTTAGAGTTAGGGGTAGGGGTGGGGGTAGGGGTAGGGTTAGGGTTAGGGTTACTGTTAGGGGTAGGGATAGGGTTAGGGTTAGGGTTAGGGGTAGCGTTAGGTTTAGGGTTAGGGTTAGGGTTAGGGGTAGGTGTAGGGTTAGGGTTAGGGTTAGGGTTAGGGCTAGGGCTAGGGTTAGGTTTAGGGTTAGGGTTAGGGGTAGGTTTAGGGTTAGGTTTAGGGTTAGTGTTAGGGGTAGGGTTAGGGTTAGTGTTAGGGTTAGGGGTAGGGGTGCGGTTAGGGTTAGGGTTAGGATTAGGGGTAGGGTTAAGTGTAGGGGTAGGGGTAGGTGTAGGGTTAGGGTTAGGGGTAGTGGTAGCGTTAGCGGAAGGGGTAGGGTTAGGGGTAGGGGTAGGTGTAGGGGTAGGGGTAGCGTTAGGGTTAGGGTTAGAGGTAGGGTTAGGGTTAGGGTTAGGGTTAGGTTAAGGGTAGGGCAAGGGTTAGGGTTAGGGCTAGGGCTAGGGCTAGGGTTAGGGTTAGGGTTAGGGTTAGGGCTAGACCTAGGGTTAGGTTTAGGGTTAGGATTAGGGCTAGGGATAGGGTTAGGTTTAGGGTTGGTTTAGGGCTACGGCTAGGGCTAGGTTTAGGGTTAGTGTTAGGGTTAGGGCTAGGTCTAGGGTAAGGGTTAGGGATAGGGTTAGGGCGGGAGGTAGGGTTACGTTTAGGGTTACGGTTAGGGTTAGGGTTAGGTTTAGGGTAAGGTTTACGGTTAGGGGTAGGGCTAGGGTTAGGGTTAGGGTTAGGGGATTGGTTAGGGTTAGGGTTAGGGGTAGGGGTAGGGATAGGGTTAGGGTTAGGGTTAGGTGTAGTGGTAGGGGTAGGGTTAGGGTTAGTGTTAGGGTTAGGGGTAGGGTTAAGTTTAGGGTTAGGCGTAGCGGTAGGGGTAGGTTTAGGTTTAGGAGTAGGGGTAGGGGTAGGGTTAGGGTTATGGTTAGGGCTAGGGCTAGGGTTAGGTTTAGGTTTAGGGTTAAGGTTAGGGGTAGGTTTAGGGTTATGTTTAGTGTTAGGGTTAGGGGTAGGGGTAGGGTTAGGGTAAGGTTTAGGGTTAGGGTTAGGGCTAGGGTTAGAGTTAGGTTTAGGGGATAGGGTTAGGGTTAGGGTTTGGGTTAGGGGTAGGGGTAGGGTTAGAGTTAGCGTTAGGGGTAGAGTTAGGGTTAGGGTTAGGGGTAGGGGTAGTGGTAGAGTTAGTTTTACGGTTAGGGTTAGAGTTAGCTTTAGGGTTAGGGGTACGTTTAGGGTTAGGTTTAGGGTTAGGGCAAGGGCTAGGGCTAGGGTTAGGGTTATTGTTAGGGTTAGGGCTAGGACTAGGGTAAGGTTTAGTGATAGGGTTAGGGCTAGGATTTGGGTTAGGATTAGGGTAGGGGTAGGGCTAGGGCTAGGGTTAGGGTTAGGGCAAGGGCTAGGGCTAGTGTTAGGGTTAGTGTTAGGGTTAGGGCTAGGTCTAGGGTAAGGGTTAGGGATAGGGTTAGGGCTAGAGGTAGAGTTACGTTTAATGTTAGGGTTAGGGTTAGGGTTAGGGTAAGGGTTACAGTTAGGGTTAGGGCTAGGGTTAGGGTTAGGGTTAGGGGTTAGGGTTAGGGTTAGGGTTAGGGGTGGGGGGAGGGTTAGGGTTAGTGTTAGGGTTAGGGGTATGAGTTGGGTTAGGGGTAATGTTCAGATTAGGGGTAGGGTTAAGTGTAGGGGTATGTGTAGGGGTAGGGTTAGGGTTAGGGTTAGGGTTAGGGCTAGCGGTATGGGTAGGGTTAGGGTTAGGGGTAGGAGTAGGGGTAGGGTTAGGGTTAGGGTTAGGGCTAGGGCTAGGGTTAGGTTTAGGGTTAGGGTTAGGGGTAGGGGTAGGTTTAGTGTTAGGTTTAGGGTTAGGGTTAGGGATAGGGGTAGGGTTAGGGTAAGGGTTAGGGTTAGGGTTAGGGTTAGGGCAAGGTTTAGGGTTAGGCTTAGGGGTAGGAGTAGGGGTTAGGGTTAGGGTTAGGGTTAGGGTTAGGGTTAGGGTTAGGGTTAGCGGTAGGGGTAGGGGTATGGTTAGGGTTAGGGGTAGGGGTAGGGTTAGTGTTAGGGTTAGGGGTTAGGGTTAGGGTTAGGGGTAGGTTTAGGGTTACGGTTAGGGGTAGGAATAGGGGCAGGTTTAGGTGTTAGGCCTAGGGGTAAGGTTAGGGTTAGGGCTAGGGCTAGAGCTAGGGTCAGTTTTAGGGTTAGGTTTAGTGTTAGGGCTAGGGTTACAATTAGGGCTATGGCTAGGGATAGGGTTAGGTTTAGGGTTAGGTTTAGGGTTAGGTTTAGGGCTAGGGCTAGGGTTAGGGTTAGGGTTAGGGTTAGGGTTAGGGTTAGGGTTATGGGAAGAGTTAGGGTTAGGGGTAGGGTTAGGGTTAAGGGTAGGGTTAGGGTAAGGGTTAGGGTTAGGGTTAGGTTTAGGTTTAGGGGTAGGGTTAGGGTAGGGTTAGGTTTAGGGTTAGAGTTAGGGGTAGGGGTAGGGTTAGGGGTAGGGTTATGGTTAGGGTTAGGGTTAGGGATAGGGGTTTAGAGTTAGGGTTAGGGTTAGGGTTAGGGTTTGGGGTAGGGTTAGGGTTAGGGGTAGGGGTAGGGGTATAGTTAGGGTTAGGGGTAGGGTTAGGTTTAAGGGTAGGTACGTTAAGGGTTAGGGTTAAGGTTAGGTTTAGGCATAGGGTTAGGTTTAGGGTTATGGGTAGGTTTATTGTTAGGTGTAGGCATAGGGGTAGGGGTAGGGTTAGGGTTAGGGTTGGGTTAGGGTTTTAGTTTTAGGGCTAGGGTTAGGGGTACGGTTCGGGGTAGGGTTAGGGATAGGTCTAGGGTTAGGGTTAGGGTTAGGGCTAGGGATAGGTCTGGGATTAGGGTTGGGTTTGGGGTTAGGGCTAGGGCTAGGGTTAGGGTTAGGGCTGGGGCTAGGTTTAGCGTTAGGGTTAGGGCTAGGGCTAGGGCTAGGTTAGGGTTAGGGGTAGGGTTAGGGCTAGGGCTAGAGTTAGGGTAAGGGTTAGGTTTAGGGCTAGGGCTAGGGCTAGGGTTATGTTTACGGTTAGGGTTAAGGGTAGGGGTTGTGTTAGGGTTAGGGATAGGGTTGGGGTAGGGATAGGGTTAGGGTTAGGGTTATGGTTAGGTTTAGGGTTAGGACTAGGGCTAGGTTTAGGGTTAGGGTTAGGGTTAGGGTTTCGGGGAGGACTAGGGTTAGGGTTAGTGCTAGGGCTAGGGCTAGGGTCAGGGTTAGGTTTAGGTTTAGTGCTAGGGCTAGTGGTACGTTTAGGGTTATGGTTAGGGATAGGGTTAGGTTTAGGGTTAGGTTTAGGGTTAGGTTTAGGGCTAGGGCTAGGGTTAGGGTTAGGGTTAGAGTTAGGGTTAGGATTTTAGGGTTAGGGTTAGGGGTAGGATTAGGGGTAGGGGTAGAAGTAGGGGTAGGGGTAGGGTTAGGGTTAGGGTTAGGGTTTTGGGTAGGGGTAGTGTTAGGTTTAGGGTTAGGGTTAGGTATAGGCATAGGGTTAGGATTAGGGTTTGGGGTAGGGTCAGGTTTAGGGTTAGGTTTAGGGGTAGGGTTAGGGTTAGGGTCAAGTTTAGGGTTCGGGCTAGGGCCAGGGTTAGGGTTATGGTTAGGGTTAGGGTTAGGATTAGGATTAGGGGTATGGTTAGGGTTCGGGTTAAGGTTAGGGGTAGGGGTAAGGGTAGGGTTAGGTGTTATGGTTAGTGTTAGGGTTAGGGGTAAGGTAAGGGGTAGTGTTAGGGTTGGGGTTAGGTTTAGGGTTAGGGGTATATGTAGGTTTTGGGTTAGGGTTAGTGTTAGGGTAAGGGTTAGGATTAGGTTTATGGGTAGGGTTAGGGGTAGGGGTAGGGGTAGGTGTAGGGGTAGGGGTAGTAGTAGTTTTAGGGTTAAGGTTAGGGTTAGGGTTTTGGGTAGGGTAGGGTTAGGGTTAGGTTTGGGATAGGGGTAGGGTTAGGCTTAGGGTTAGGGGTAGGGTTAGGGTTAGGGTTAGGGGTAGAGTTAGGTTTAGGGGTAGGGTTAGGGTTAAAGGTAGGGTTAATGTTAGGGTTAGGGTTAGGGTTAGGGTTAGGGTTTTAGGGTTAGGTTTAGGGTTAGGGTTCGGCATAGGGTTAGCTTTAGGGTTAGGGTTAGGGTTAGGGTTTTAGGGTTAGGTTTAGGGTTAGGGTTCGGCATAGGGTTAGCTTTAGGGTTAGGGTTAGGGTAGGGGCAGTGTTAGTTTTAGGGTTAGGGTTAGGTTTAGGGGTAGAGTTAGGTTTAGGGTTAGGGTTAGGGTTAGGGTTAGGGCTAGGGCTAGGGTTAGGTTTAGGGTTAGGGTTAGGGTTAGGGGTAGGTTTAGGGTTAGGTTTAGGGTTAGGGTTAGGGATAGGGGTAGGGTTAGGGTAAGGGGTAGGGTTAGGGTAAGGGTTAGGGTTAGGGTTAGGTTTAGGGTTAGGGTTAGGGGTAGGGGTAGGTTTAGTGTTAGGTTTAGGGTTAGGGTTAGGGATAGGGGTAGGGTTAGGGTAAGGGTTAGGGTTAGGGTTAGGGTTAGGGCAAGGTTTAGGGTTAGGCTTAGGGGTAGGAGTAGGGGTTAGGGTT
>NW_028327510.1:306592-319092 GCF_031878675.1 Megascapheus bottae
GTTAGGTTTAGGGTTAGGGTTAGGGGTAGGTTTAGGGTTAGGTTTAGGGTTAGGGTTAGGGGTAGGGGTAGGGTTAGGGTTAGTGTTAGGGTTAGGGGTTGGGTTGGGGTTAGGGTTAGGGTTAGGATTTGGGGTAGGGTTAAGTGTAGGGGTAGGGGTAGGGGTAGGGGTAGGGTTAGGGGTAGTGGTAGCGTTAGCGGGAGGGGTAGGGTTAGGGGTAGGGGTAGGTGTAGGGGTAGGGGTAGCGTTAGGGTTAGGGTTAGAGGTAGGGTTAGGGTTAGGGTTAGGGTTAGGTTTAGGGCTAGGGCAAGGGTTAGGGTTAGGGCTAGGGTTAGGGCTAGGGTTAGGGTTAGGGTTAGGGTTAGGGCTAGACCTAGGGTTAGGTTTAGGGTTAGGATTAGGGCTAGGGATAGGGTTAGGTTTAGGGTTGGTTTAGGGCTAGGCCTAGGGCTTGGGTTAGGGTTAGGGTTAGAGTTACGGTTAGGGTTTTAGGGTTAGGGTTAGAGTTAGTGTTAGGGGTAGGGTTAGGGTTAGTGTTAGGGGTAGGGATAGGGTTACGGTTAGGGTTAGGGTTCGAATTAGCAGTATGGTTAGGGTTAGGGTCAGGGGTAGGGTTAGGGTTAGAGTTAGGGGTAGGGTTAGGGTTAGGGTCAGGGGAAGGGTTAGGGTTAGGATTAGGGGTGGAGATAGTGTTAGGGTTAGTGGTAGGGGTAGGTGTAAGGTTTGGGTTAGGGTTAGGTTTAGGGTTAGGGTTAGGTTTAGGTTTAGGGTTAGGTTTAGGTTTAGGGATAGGGGTAGGGGTAGGGGCAGGTTTAGGTGTTAGGCCTAGGGGTAAGGTTAGGGTTAGGGCTAGGGCTGGAGCTAGGGTCAGTTTTAGGGTTAGGTTTAGTGCTAGGGCTAGGGTTACAGTTAGGGCTATGGCTAGGAATAGGGATAGGTTTAGGGTTAGGGTTAGGGGTAGGTTTAGGGTTAGGTTTAGGGTTAGGGTTAGGGGTAGGGTTAGGGTTAGTGTTAGGGGTAGGGGTAGGGGTGGGGTTAGGGTTAGGGTTAGGATTAGGAGTAGGGTTAAGTGTAGGGGTAGGGGTAGGGGTAGGGTTAGGGTTAGGGGTAGTGGTAGCGTTAGCGGAAGGGGTAGGGTTAGGGGTAGGGGTAGGTGTAGGTGTAGGGGTAGCGTTAGGGTTAGGGTTAGAGGTCGGGTTAGGGTTAGGGTTAGGGTTAGGTTTAGGGCTAGGGCAAGGGTTAGGTTTAGGGCTAGGGCTAGGGCTAGGGCTAGGGCTAGGGTTATGGTTAGGGTTAAGGCTAGAACTAGGGTTAGTTTTAGGGTTAGGATGAGGGCTAGGGATAGGGTTAGGTTTAGGGTTGGTTTAGGGCTAGGCCTAGGGCTAGGGCTAGGGTTAGGGTTAGAGTTACGGTTAGGGTTTTAGGGTTAGGGTTAGAGTTAGTGTTAGGGGTAGGGTTAGGGTTAGTGTTAGGCGTAGGGATAGGGTTACGGTTAGGGTTAGGGTTCGAATTAGCGGTATGGTTAGGGTTAGGGTCAGGGGTAGGGTTAGGGTTAGGGTTAGAGTTAGGGGTAGGGTTAGGGTTAGGGTCAGGGGAAGGGTTAGGGTTAGGGTTAGGGGTGGAGATAGTGTTAGGGTTAGTGGTAGGGGTAGGTATAAGGTTTGGGTTAGGGTTAGGTTTAGGGTTAGGGTTAGGGGTAGGTTTAGGGTTAGGTTTAGGGTTAGGGTTAGGGGTAGGGTTAGGGTTAGTGTTAGGGTTAGGAGTAGGGTTGGGGTTAGGGTTAGGGTTAGGATTAGGGGTAGGGTTAAGTGTAGGGGTAGGGGTAGGGGTAGGGTTAGGGTTAGGGGTAGTGGTAGCGTTAGCGGAAGGGGTAGGGTTAGGGGTAGGGGTAGGTGTAGGGGTAGGGGTAGCGTTAGGGTTAGGGTTAGAGGTAGGGTTAGGTTAGGGTTAGGGTTAGGTTTAGGGCTAGGGCAAGGGTTAGGGTTAGGGCTAGGGCTAGGGCTAGGGCTAGGGCTAGGCTAGGGTTAGGGTTAGGGTTTAGGGTTAGGGCTAGACCTAGGTTTAGGTTTAGGGTTAGGATTAGGGCTAGGGATAGGTTAGGTTTAGGGTTAGGGCAAGGGCTAGGGCTAGGGTTAGGGTAGTGGTAGGGTTAGGGCTAGGACTAGGGTAAGGGTTAGGGATAGGGTGAGGGCTAGGATTAGGGTTAGGATTAGGGTTAGGGGTAGGGCTAGGGCTAGGGCTAGGGTTAGGGTTAGTGTTAGGGTTAGGGCTAGGTCTAGGGTAAGGGTTAGGGATAGGGTTAGGCCGGGAGGTAGGGTTACGTTTAGGTTAGGGTTAGGGTTAGGGTTAGGGTAAGGGTTATGGTAGGGTTAGGGCTAGGGTTAGGGTTAGGGTTAGGGGATTGGTTAGGGTTAGGGTTAGGGGTAGGGGTAGGGATAGGGTTAGGGTTAGGGTTAGGTGTAGTGGTAGGGGTTAGGGTTAGGGTTAGTGTTAGGGTTAGACGTAGGGTTAAGTTTAGGGATAGGCGTAGCGGTAGGGGTAGGGTTAGGTTTAGGAGTAGGGGTAGGGGTAGGGTTAGGGTTAGGGATAGGGGTAGGGGTACGTTTAGGGTTAGGGGAAGGGTAGTTGTAGGGTTAGGGTTAGGGATAGAGTTAGGGTTTTAGGGTTAGGTTAGGGTTAGAGTTAGGGTTCGGGGTACGTTGGGTAGGGTTAGGGTTAGGGGTAAGGGTAGGGGTAGAGGTAGGGTAGGTTTAGGGTTATGGTTAGGGTTAGGGGTAAGGGTAGGGTTAGTGTTAGGGGTAGGGGTAGTGTTAGGGTTAGGGTTTGGGTTACAGGTAGAGTTAGATTTAGGGTAGGGTTAGGGTTAAGGGTAGGGTTAGGGTTACTGTTAGGATTAGGGTTAGGTGTAGGGGTAGGGGTAGGGTTTCGATTAGGAGTAGGGGTAGGTTTATGGTTGGGGTTAGGGTTTTAGGGTTAGGGTTAGGGTTAGGGTTCGGGGTAGGGTTAGGGTTACGTTTAGGGGTAAGTGTGGGGTAGGGGTAGGTTAGGGTTAGGGTTAGGGCTAGGGGTAGGGTTATGGTTAGTATTAGGTTTAGGGGTAGGGGTAGGGCTAGGGTTAGGGATAGGGGTAGGGTTAGGTTTAGCCTTAGGGTAAGGGGTAGGGTTAGGGTTAGGGATAGGGTTAGAGTTACGTGTAGGTTTAGGGTAGGATTAGGGATAGGGTTAGGGTTAGGTTTAGGGTTAGGGTTAGGGGTAGGTGTAGGGTTTGGGTTGGGGTTAGGTTTAGGGTTAGGATTAGGGTTAGGGGTACTATTAGGGTTAGGGTTAGGGTTAAGGGTAGGGTTAGGGTTAGTGTTAGGGGTAGGCGTAGGGGTAGGGTTAGGGTGAGGGTTTTAGGGTTAGGGTTAGGGTTAGGGTTAGGGTTAGGGGTAGGGCTACGGTTAGGGTTAGGGTTAGGGTAGGGTTAGGGGTAGGGCTATGGTTATGGTTAGGGTTAGGGCTAGGGCTTGGGCTAGGGTTAGTGTTAGGGTTAGGGTTAAGGTTAGGCCTAGGGCTAGGTTTAGGTTTAGGGTTAGGGTTAGGGCTAGAGCTATGTTAGTTTAGTGTTAGTGTTAGGGTTAGGGGTAGGGGTAGGGGTAGGGGTTGAGTTATGGTTAGGGTTAGGGCTAGGGCTAGGGTTAGGGTTAGGGTTAGGGGATAGGTTTAGGGCTACGGTAATGGTTAGGTGTAGGGGTAGGTGTAGGTGTAGGTTTAGCGTTATGTTTAGGGTTAGGGTTAGGGGTAGGGTTAGGGTAGGGTTAGAGTTAGGGTTAGGGTAGGGTTAGGGTTAGCGGTAGGGTTAGGGGTAGGGTTAAGGGTAGGTTTAGGGTTAGAGTCAGGGTTAAGGTTAGATGCAGGGGTAGGGTTAGGGGTAGGGGTAGGGTTAGAATTAGGGGTATTGTTAGGCTTAAGGGGAGGGTTAGGTTTAGGGTTAGGTTAGGGTGAGGGTTTGGTTAGGCTTAGGGTTAGGGTTAGGGTTAGGGTGAGGGTTAGGTTTAGGGTTAGGGGTAGAGTTAGTGGTAGGGTAGAGTTAGGGTTAAGGGTAATGTCGGGGTTAGGGTTAGGGTTAGGTTTAGCCGTAGGGTTAGGGTTAGGGGTAGGGTTAGGGTTAGGGTTAGGGTTAGGGTTAGGGTTAGGTGTAGGGCTACGGTTAGGGTTAGGGTTAGGTTAGGGTAGGGGTAGAAGTAGTGTTAGGGTTAGGGTTAGGGTTAGGTTTAGGGGTAGGGTTAGGTTTAGGGTAAGGTGTAGGGGTAGGGGTAGGGGTAGGGGTAGGTTTTGGGTGAGGGTTTTAGGGTTAGGGGTAGGTTAGGGTTAGGGTTAGACTTAGGGTAGGGTTAGGGTTTGAAGTAGGGGTAGGGGTAGGGGTGGGGTAGGGCTAGGTTTAGGGTTAAGGTAGGGTTAGGTCTAGGGCTAGGGCTTCGGCTAGCGGTAGTGTTAGGGTTATGGTTAAGGTTAGGCCTAGGGCTAGGGTTAGGTTTAGGGTTACGGTTAGGGCTAGAGCTAGGGTTTAGCGTAGGTTTAGGGTTAGGGTTAGGGTTAGGGTTATGGGTAGGGTTAGGTGTAGGGGTAGGTTTAGGATTAGTGGTAGGGGTGGGTTTAGGGGTAGGTTTAGGTTTAGGGTTAGGTTTAGGGTTAGAGTTTGGTAGGGTTAGGGTTAGGGTTAGGGTTAGGGTTAAGGTTAGGTTTAGGGGTAGGGTTAGAGTTAGGGTTAGGGTTAAGGTTAGGGTTAGGGCTAAGTTTAGGGTTAGGGTTAGGGTTAGGGTAGGGGTATGGATAGGGTTAGTGTTAGTGTTAGGGTTAGGGTTCTAGTGTTAGGGTAATTAGGGTAGGGTTCGGAGTAGGGTTAGTGTTAGGTTTAGGATTAGGGGTAGTGTTAGGGTTAGGTTTAGGGGTAGGCTTAAGGTTAGGGTTAGGGGTAGGGTTAGGATTAGGGTTAGGGTTAGGGTTAGGGCTAGGGTTAGGGGTAGGGGTAAGGTTAGGGGGTAGGAATAGGGTTAGGGTTAGGGTTAGGTTTTGGGGTAGTGGTAGGGTTAGGGTTAAGTGTAGGGTTAGGGTCAAGGGTAGGGTTAGGGTTACGGTTTGGGTTATGTTTAGGGGTAGGGTTAGGGTTAGGGTAGGGGTAGGGTTAGGTTAAGGGTTAGGGTTAGGGATAGGGGTAGAGGTACGTTTAGGGTTAGGGAAGGGTAGATGTAGGGTTAGGGTTAGGGATAGGGTTAGGGTTTTAGGGTTAGGTTTAGGGTTAGAGTTAGGGTTCGGGGTACATTGGGTTAGGTTAGCGGTAGGGGTAAGGTTAGGGGTAGAGGTAGGGGTAGGTTAGGGTTATGGTTAGGGTTTGGAGTAAGGGTAGGGTTAGGGTTTGGGTAGGGGTAGTGTTAGGTTTAGGGTTAGGGTTAGAGGTAGAGTTAGATTTAGGGGTAGGGTTAGGGTTAAGGTTAGGTTTAGGGTTACTCTTAGGATTAGGGTTAGGGGTAGGGGTAGGGTTAGGGTTTTGATTAGGAGTAGGGGTAGGTTTATGGTTAGTGTCAGGGTTTTAGGGTAAAGGTTAGGGTTAGGGTTCGGGGTAGGGTTAGGGTTAGGTTTAGGGGCAAGTGTGGGGTAGGGATAGGGGTAGGGTTATGGTTAGGGCTAGGGGTAGGGTTATGGTTAGTATTAGGTTTAGGGTTAGGGGTAGGGTTAGGGTTATGGATAGGGGTAGGGTTAGGTTTAGCCTTAGGGTTAGGGGTAGGGTTAGGGTTAGGGTTAGGGTTAGAGTTACGTGTAGGTGTAGGGGTAGGATTAGGCATAGGGTTAGGGTTAGGTTTAGGGTTAGGGTTAGGGGTAGGTGTAGGGTTTGGGTTGGGGTTAGGGTTAGGGTTAGGATTAGGGTAGGGGTAGTATTATGGTTAGGGTTAGGGTTAAGGGTAGGGTTAGGGTTAGGGGTAGGGGTAGGCTAAGTGTTAGGGGTAGGGGTAGGGGTAGGGTTAGGGTGAGGGTTTTGGGTTAGGGTTAGGGTTAGGGTTAGGTTTAGAGGTAGGGCTACGGTTAGTTTAGGTTTAGGGGTAGGGGTAGGGATAGGGCTAGGGTTATGGTTAGGGTTAGGGCTAGGGCTTGGGCTAGGGTTAGTGTTAGGGTTAGGGTTAAGGTTAGGCCTAGGGCTAGTTTAGGTTAGGGTTAGGGTTAGTTCTAGAGCTATGGTTAGGTTTAGTGTTAGGGTTAGGGTTAGGGTTAGGGGTAGGGGTAGGTGTATGGTTATGGTTAGGGTTAGGGCTAGGGCTAGGGTTAGGGTTAGGGTTAGGGGATAGGTTTAGGGCTAGGGTAATGGTTAGGTTGTAGGGGTAGGTGTAGGTTTAGCGTTATGTTTAGGGTTAGGGTTAGGGGTAGGGGTAGGGTTAGGGTTAGAGTTAGGGTTAGGGGTAGGGTTAGGGTTAGGGGTAGGGTTAGGGTAGGGTTAAGGGTAGGTGTAGGGTTAGAGTCAGGGTTAAGGTTAGATGCAGGGGTAGGGTTAGGGGTAGGGTAGGGTTAGGATTAGGGGTATTGTTAGGGGTAAGGGGAGGGTTAGGTTTAGGGTTAGGGTTAGGGTTAGGGTTTGGGTTAGGCTTAGGGTTAGGGTTAGGGTTAGGGTGAGGGTTAGGTTTAGGGTTAGGGGTAGAGTTAGTGGTAGGGTAGAGTTAGGATTAAGGGTAATGTCGGGGTTAGGGTTAGGGTTAGGTTTAGCCGTAGGGTTAGGGTTAGGGGTAGGGTTAGGTTAGGGTTAGGTGTAGGGGTAGGGGTAGGGCTACGGTTAGGGTTAGGGTTAGGGTTAGGCGTAGCGGTAGAAGTAGTGTTAGGGTTAGGGTTAGGGTTAGGGGTAGGGTTAGGTTTAGGGTTAGGTGTAGGGGTAGGTTAGGGGTAGGTTTTGGGTGAGGGTTTTAGGGTTAGGGTTAGGGTTAGGGTTAGGGTTAGACTTAGGTTAGGGTTAGGGTTTGGGGTAGGGGTAGGGGTAGGGGTGGGGTAGGGCTAGGTTTATGGTTAAGGTAGGGTTAGTCTAGGGCTAGGGCTTCGGATAGCGTTAGTGTTAGGGTTAGGGTTAAGGTTAGGCCTAGGGCTAGGGTTAGGTTTAGGGTTAGGGTTAGGGCTAGAGCTTGGGTTAGCGTAGGTTTAGGGTTAGGGTTAGGGTTAGGGTTACGGGTAGGGTTAGGTGTAGGGGTAGGTTTAGGATTAGTGGTAGGGGTAGGTTTAGGGATAGGTTTAGGTTTAGGGTTAGGTTTAGGGTTAGAGTTTGGGTAGGGTTAGGGTTAGGGTTAGGGTTAGGGGTAGGGTTAGAGTTAGGGTTAGGGTTAGGGTTAGGGTTAGGGTTAGGGGTAAGGTTAGGGTTAGGGGTAGGGGTAGGGGTAGTGTATGGGTAGGGTTAGGGTTAGTGTTAGGTTAGGGTTCTAGTGTTAGGGTAAATAGTTAGGGTTAGGGTTCGGGCTAGGGTTAGTGTTAGGTTTAGGGTTAGGGTAGTGTTAGGGTTAGGTTTAGTGGTAGGCTTAAGGTTAGGGTTAGGGTTAGGGGTAGGGTTAAGATTCGGGTTAGGGGTAGGGTTAGGGCTAGGATTAGGGGTAGGGGTAAGGGTAGGGGGTAGGAATAGGGTTAGGGTTAGGGTTAGGTTTTGGGGTAGTGGTAGGGTTAGGGTTAGGGTTACGTGTAGGGTTAGGGTCAAGGGTAAGGTTAGGGTTACGGTTAGGGTTAGGTTCAGGGGTAGGATTAGGGTTAGGGGTAGGGGAAGGGTTAGGGTAAGTGTTAGGGTTAGGGATAGGGGTAGGGGTACGTTTAGGGTTAGGGGAAGGGTAGATGTAGGGTTAGGGTTAGGGATAGAGTTAGGGTTTAGGGTTAGGTTTAGGGTTAGAGTTAGGGTTCGGGGTACGTTGGGTTAGGGTTAGGGTAGGGTAAGGGTAGGGGTTAGGGGTAGAGGTAGGGGTAGGTTTAGGGTTATGGTTAGGGTTAGGGGTAAGGGTAGGGTTAGTGTTAGGGGTAGGGGTAGTGTTAGGGTTAGGGTTAGGGTTAGGGTTACAGGTAGAGTTAGATTTAGGGGTAGGGTTAGGGTTAAGGGTAGGGTTAGGGTTACTGTTAGGATTAGGGTTAGGTGTAGGGGTAGGGTTAGGGTTTCGATTAGGAGTAGGGGTAGGTTTATGGTTGGGGTTAGGGTTTTAGGGTTAGGGTTAGGGTTAGGGTTCGGGGTATTGTTAGGGTTACGTTTAGGGGTCAGTGTGGGGTAGGGGTAGGGGTAGGGTTAGGGTTAGGGTTAGGGCTAGGGGTAGGGTTATGGATAGTATTAGGTTTAGGGGTAGGGGTAGGGTTAGGGTTAGGGATAGGGGTAGGGTTAGGTTTAGCCTTAGGGTAAGGGGTAGGGTTAGGGTTAGGGATAGGGTTAGGGTTTTAGGGTTAGGTTTAGGGTTAGAGTTAGTGTTCGGGGTACGTTGGGTTAGGGTTAGGGATAGGGGTAAGGGTAGGAGTAGAGGTAGGGGTAGGTTTAGGGTTGTGGTTAGGGTTAGGGGTAAGGGTAGGTTTAGGGTTAGGGGTTGGGGTAGTGTTAGGTTTAGGGTTAGGGTTAGGGTTAGGGGTAGATTTAGGGTTAGGGTTAGCGTTATCGGTAGGGTTCGATTAGGTGTATGGGTAGGGGTAGGAGTAGGGTTATAGTTAGGGTTAGGGTTTAAGGTTAGGGGTAGGGTTAGGTTTAGGATTAGGGTTAGGGTTAGGGTAGGGCTAGGGTATGGTTAGGGCTAGGGTTAGGGTTTGGGGTAGGGCTAGGTTTTGGTTTAGGTTTAGGGTTAGTGGTAGGGGTAGGAGTAGAGTTAGGGTTAGGGATTAGGGGTAGGAGTAGGGTTAGGGTTAGTGTTAGGGTTTGGGGTATGCTTAGGGTTAGGGTTAGGGTCAGGGTTAGAGTTAGGGTTAGGGGTAGGGTTAGGGTTAAGGGGAGGGTTAGGGTTTGGGTTAGTGTCAGGGTTAGGGTTAGGGTTAGGTTTAGGGATAGGGTTAGGGATAGGGTTATTGTTAGGGTTACTTTTAGGGGTAGGGGTAGGGGTAAGGTTAGGGTTAGGTTTAGGGGGAGGGTTAAGGTTATTGTTAGGGTTAGGTGTAGATTTAGGAGTAGGCTTAGAGGTACGGTTAGGGTTAGGTTTAGGGTTATGGGTAGGGTTAGGTGTAGGGTTTGGGTTAGGGTTAGGATTAGGGTTAGGGTTAGGATTAGGGTTAGGGTTAGGGTTAGGGGTAGGGGGAGGGGGAGGAGGAGTGTTTAGGGTAGGGTTAGGTTTAGGGTTAGGTGTAGGGTAAGGGGTAGGTTTAGGGTTAGGGGTAGGGGTAGGGGTTAGGGTTAGGGTTAGGGTTAGGGTTAGGTTATGGCTAAGGCCTGGGTTAGGTTTACACTTAGGGCTACGGCTAGCCTAGGTTTAGGGTTAGGTTTGGGGTTAGTTCTTGGGCTAGGGTTAGGGTTAGGGTTCGGGTTAGGGGTAGCGATAGGATTACGGTTAGGTGTAGGGTAAGGGGTAGGTTTAGGGTTAGGGTTAGGGGTAGGGGTAAGGGTAGGTTTACGGTTAGGGTTAGGTTAGGGCTAGGGCTAGGGTTAGGGTTAGGGTTAGGGCTAGAGCTAGGGTTAGGGTTAGGGGTAGGGGTAGGGGTAGGAGGAGGGGTTAGGGTTAGGGTTAGGGTTAGGGTTAGGGCTAGGGTAAGGGGTAGGTTTAGGATTAGGGTTAGGGTTAGGGGTAGGGGTAGGGGTAGGGATAGGGGTAGGGTTAGGTTTAGCCTTAGGGTTAGGGATAGGGTTAGGGTTAGGGTTAGGGTTAGAGTTACATGTAGGTTTAGGGGTAGGAATAGGGATAAGGTTAGGGTTGGGTTTAGGGTTAGGGTTAGGGGTAGGTGTAGGGATTGGGTTGGGGTTAGGGTTAGGGTTAGGATTAGGGTTAGGTGTAGGGTAGGTTTAGGATTAGTGGTAGGGGTAGGGTTAGGGGTAGGTTTAGGTTTAGGGTTAGGTTTAGGGTTAGAGGTTGGGTAGGGTTAGGGTTAGGGTTAGGGTTAGGGGTAGGGTTAGAGTTAGGGTTAGGGTTAGGGGTAAGGGTAGGGTTAGGGTTAGGGGTAGGGGTAGGGTTCTAGCGTTAGGGTAAATAGTTAGGGTTAGGGTTCGGGCTAGGATTAGTGTTAGGTTTAGGGTTAGGGTTACGGTTAGGGTTAGGGTTAGGGGTAGGGTTAGGGTTAGGGGTAGGGGTAGGGTTAGGGATAGGGGCAGGGGTACGTTTAGGGTTAGGGGAAGGGTAGATGTAGGGTTAGGGTTAGGGATAGGGTTAGGGTTTTAGTGTTAGGTTTAGGGTTAGAGTTAGGGTTCGGGGTACGTTGTGTTATGGTTAGGGGTAGGGGTAAGTGTAGGTGTAGAGGTAGGGGTAGGTTTAGGGTTATGGTTAGGGTTAGGGGTAAGGGTAGGGTTAGAGTTAGGGTTAGGGGTAGGGGTAAGGGTAGGGGTAGAGTTAGGGGTAGGTTTAGGTTTAGGGTTAGGGGTAGGGGTAGGGCTACGGTTAGGGTTAGGGGTAGGGGTAGGGGTAGGGGTAGGGCTATGGTTATGGTTAGGGTTAGGGTTAGGGCTAGGGCTTGGGCTAGGGTTAGTATTAGGGTTAATGTTAAGGTTAGGCCTAGGGCTAGGTTTAGGTTTAGGGTTAGGTTTATGGCTAGAGCTATTGTTAGGTTTAGTGTTAGGGTTAGGGTTAGAGTTAGGGGTAGGGGTAGGGGTAGGGTTACACTTAGGGTTAGGGCTAGGCCTAGGGTTAGGGTTAGGGTTAGGGGATAGGTTTAGGGCTAGGGTATTGGTTAGGTGTAGGGGTAGGTGTAGGTTTAGCGTTATGTTTAGGGTTAGGGTTAGGGGTAGGGGTAGGGTTAGGGTTAGAGTTAGGGTTAGGGGTAGGGTTAGGGTTAGGTGTAGGGTTAGGGGTAGGGTTAAGGGTAGGTGTAGGGTTAGAGTCAGGGTTAAGGTTAGATGCAGGGGTAGGGTTAGGGGTAGGGGTCGGGTGAGGATTAGGGGTATTGTTAGGGGTAAGGGGAGGGTTAGGTTTAGGGTTAGGGTTAGGGTTAGGGTTTGGGTTAGGCTTAGGGTTAGGGTTAGGGTTAGGGTGAGGGTTAGGTTTAGGGTTAGGGGTAGAGTTAGTGGTAGGGGTAGAGTTAGGGTTAAGGGTAATATCGGGGTTAGGGTTAGGGTTAGGTTTAGCCGTAGGGTTAGGGTTAGGGGTAGGGTTAGGGTTAGGGTTTCGGTTAGGGTTAGGGGTAGGGCTACGGTTAGGGTTAGGGTTAGGGTTAGGCGTAGGGGTAGAGGTAGTGTTAGGGTTAGGTTTAGGGGTATGGTTAGGTTTAGGGTTAGGTGTAGGGGTAGGTGTAGGGGTAGGGGTAGGTTTTGGGTGAGGGTTTTAGGGTTAGGGGTAGGGTTAGGGTTAGGGTTAGACTTAGGGTTAGGGTTAGCGTTTGGGGTAGGGGTAGGGGTAGGGGTGGGGGTAGGGCTAGGTTTAGGGTTAAGGTAGGGTTAGGTCTAGGGCTAGGGCTTCGGCTAGCGTTAGTGTTAGGGTTAGGGTTAAGGTTAGGCCTAGGGCTAGGGTTAGGTTTAGGGTTAGGGCTAGAGCTAGGGTTTAGTGTAGGTTTATGGTTAGGGTTAGGGTTAGGGTTACAGGTAGGGTTAGGTGTAGGGGTAGGTTTAGGATTAGTGGTAGGGGTAGGTTTAGGGGTAGGTTTAGGTTTAGGGTTAGGTTTAGGGTTAGAGTTTGGGTAGGGTTAGGGTTAGGGTTAGGGTTAGGGGTAGGGTTAGAGTTAGGGTTAGGGTTAGGGTTAGGGTTAGGGGTAAGGTTAGGGTTAGGGTTAGGGGTAGGGGTAGGGGTATGGGTAGGGTTAGGGTTAGTGTTAGGGTTAGGGTTCTAGTGTTAGGGTAATTAGGGTTAGGGTTCGGGGTAGGGTTAGTGTTAGGTTTACGGTTAGGGGTAGTGTTAGGGTTAGGTTTAGGGGTAGGCTTAAGTGTAGGGTTAGGGGTAGGGTTAGGATTAGGGTTAGGTGTAGGGTTAGGGCTAGGGTTAGGGATAGGGGTAAGGGTAGGGGTTAGGAATAGGGTTAGGGTTAGGGTTAGGTTTTGGGTTAGTGGTAGGGTTAGGGTTAGGGTTAAGTGTAGGGTTAGGGTCAAGGGTAGGGTTAGAGTTACGGTTTGGGTTATGTTTCGGGGTAGGGTTAGGGTTAGGGGTAGGGCTAGGGTTAGGGTAAGGGTTAGGGTTAGGGATAGGGGTAGGGGTACGTTTAGGGTTAGGGGAAGGGTAGATGTAGGGTTAGGGTTAGGGATAGGGTTAGGGTTTTAGTGTTAGGTTTAGGGTTAGAGTTAGGGTTCGGGGTTTGTTGAGTTAGGGTTAGGGGTAGGGGTAAGGGTAGGGGTAGAGGTAGGGGTAGGTTTAGGGTTATGGTTAGTGTTAGGGGTAAGGGTAGGGTTAGGGTTAGGGGTAGGGGTAGTGTTA
>NW_028327510.1:324092-330315 GCF_031878675.1 Megascapheus bottae
TAGGGTTAGAGTTAGTGTTCGGGGTACGTTGGGTTAGGGTTAGGGTTAGGGGTAAGGGTAGGGGTAGAGGTAAGGGTAGGTTTAGGGTTATGGTTAGGGTAAGGGGTAAGGGTAGGGTTAGGGTTAGGGTTAGGGTTAGAGGTAGAGTTAGATTTAGGGGTAGGGTTAGGGTTAAGGGTTGGGTTACGGTTACTGTTAGGATTAGGGTTAGGGGTAGGGGTAGGGTTAGGGTTTCGATTAGGAGTAGGGGTAGGTTTATGGTTAGGGTTAGGGGAGGTGTAGGGTTTGGGTTGGGGTTATGGTTAGGGTTAGGGTTAGGGGTAGGGGTAGGGTTAGAGTTAGGGTTAGGGTTAGGGTTAGGGTTAGGGTTAGGGGTAAGGTTAGGGTTAGGGTTAGGGGTAGGGGTAGGGGTAGGGGTATGGGTAAGGTTAGGGTTAGTGTTAGGTTTAGGGTTCTAGTGTTAGGGTAAATAGTTAGGGTTAGGGTTCGGGCTAGGGTTAGCGTTAGGTTTAGGGTTAGGGGTAGTGTTAGGGTTAGGTTTAGGGGTAGGCTTAAGGTTAGGGTTAGGGTTAGGGGTAGGGTTAGGATTAGAGTTAGGGGTAGGGTTAGGGCTAGGGTTAGGGGTAGGGGTAAGGGTAGGGGGTAGGAATAGGGTTAGGGTTAGGTTTTGGGGTAGTGTTAGGGTTAGGGTTAGGGTTACGTGTAGGGTTAGGGTCAAGGGTAAGTTTAGGGTTACGGTTAGGGTTAGGTTCAGGGGTAGGGTTAGGGTTAGGGGTAGGGGTAGGGTTAGGGTTAAGGTTAGGGTTAGGGATAGGGGTAGGGGTACGTTTAGGGTTAGGGAAGGGTAGATGTAGGGTTAGGGTTAGGGATAGAGTTAGCGTTTTAGGGTTAGGTTTAGGGTTAGAGTTAGGGTTCGGGGTATGTTGGGTTAGGGTTAGGGTTAGGGGTAAGGGTAGGGGTAGAGGTAAGGGTAGGTTTAGGGTTATGGTTAGGGTAAGGGGTAAGGGTAGGGTTAGGGTTAGTGGTAGGGGTAGTGTTAGGGTTATGGTTAGGGTTAGGGTTAGAGGTAGATTTACATTTAGGGGTAGGGTTAGGGTTAAGGGTAGGGTTAGGGTTACTGTTAGGATTAGGGTTAGGGGTAGGGGTAGGGTTAGGGTTTCGATTAGGAGTAGGGGTAGGTTTATGGTTAGGGTTAGGGTTTTTGGGTTAGGGTTAGGGTTAGGGTTCTGAGTAGGGTTAGGTTTAGGGTTAGGTTTAGGGGTAAGTGTGGGGTAGGGGTAGGGATAGGGTTAGGGTTAGGGTTAGGTCTAGGGGTAGGGTTATGGTTAGTATTAGGTTTAGGGTTAGGGTAGTGTTAGGGTTAGGGATAGGGGTAGGGTTAGGTTTAGCCTTAGGGTTAGGGGTAGGGTTAGGGTTAGGGTTAGGGTTAATGTTACGTGTAGGTTTAGGGGTAGGATTAGGGATAGGGTTAGGGTTAGGGGTAGGATTAGGGTTAGGGTTAGGGTTAGGGCTAGGGTTAGGGGTAGGGGTAGGCTTAAGGTTAGGGTTAGGGTTAGGGGTAGGATTAGGGTTAGGGTTAGGGTTAGGGCTAGGGTTAGGGGTAGGGGTAAGGGTAGGTGGTAGGAATAGGGTTAGGGTTAGGGTTAGGTTTTGGGGTAGTGGTAGGGTTAGGGTTAGGGTTAAGTGTAGGGTAAGGGTCAAGGGTAAGATTAGGGTTACCGTTAGGGTTAGGTTTAGGGGTAGGGTTAGGGTTAGGTGTAGGAGTAGGTTTAGGGTAAGGGTTAGGGTTAGGGATAGGGGTAGGGGTAGGTTTAGGGTTAGGGGAAGGGTAGATGTAGGGTTAGGGTTAGGGATAGGGTTAGGGTTTTAGGGTTAGGTTTAGGGTTAGAGTTAGGTTTCAGGGTACGTTGGGTTAGGGTTAGGGGTAGGGGTAAGTGTAGGGGTAGAGGTAGGGCTAGGTTTAGGGTTATGGTTAGGGTTAGGGGTAAGGGTAGGGTTAGGGGTAGGGGTAGGGTTAGGTTAGGGTTAGGGTTATGGTTCTAGTGTTAGGGATAATTGTTAGGGTTAGGGTTCGGGATAAGGTTAGGGTTAGGGTTAGGGTTAGGGGGAGTGTTAGGGTTAGTGTTAGCGTTAGGATTTCGGGAGGCTTAGGGTTAGGGTTTGGGTTAGGGGTAGGGTTAGGATTAGGGTTAGGGGTAGGGTTAGGGTTAGGGTTAGGTGTAGGGATAGGGGTAGGGAGTAGGAGTAGGGTTAGGGTTAGGGTTAGGGTTAGGGTTTCGGGTAGTGTTAGGGTTAGGGTTAGGGTTAAGGGTAGGGTTAGGGGTAGGGTTAGGTCTAGACCTAGGGTTAGGGTTAGGGTTAGGGTTATGGGTAGGGTTAGGGTTAGGGTTAGGGCTAGGGCTAGAGTTAGGGTTAGGGTTAGGGTTAGGGCTAGGGCTAGGGTTAGGATTAGGGGTAGGGGTAGGGGTAGGGTTAGGGTTAGGTTCGGGGTAGGGATAGGATTAGCGTTAGGGTTAGGGGTAGGGTTAGGGTTAGTGTTAGGGTTAGGGTTAAGTGTAGGGTTAGTGGTAGGCTTAGAGGTAGGGTTAGGGGTAGGTTTAGGGTTAGGGGTAGGGGTAGTGGTAGGGTTTGGGTTAGGGTTAGGTTTAGGGTTAGCATTAGGGTAATGGGTAGGGTTAGCTTTAGGGGTAGGGGTAGGGGTAGGGGTAAGGGTAGGGGTTAGGGTTAGGGTTAGGGGTTAGGGTTAGGGGTAGGGGTAGGGGTAGAGTTAGGGTTAGGGTTAGGTTTAGGGTTATGGGTAGGGTTAGTGGTAGGGTTAGGAATAGGGGTAGGGCTAGGTTTAGGTTTAGGGTTAGTGTTAGGTTTAGGGTTAGGTTTAGGGGGAGGGTTAGAGTTAGCTTTGGGGGTAGGTTAGGGGTAGGGTTAGAGTTTGGTTAGGGTTAGGGGTAGGGTTAGGTTTAGGGTTAGGGGTAGGGGTAGGAGTAGGGGTAGGGTTAGGGTTACGGTTAGGGTTAGGGTTAGGGGTAGGGGTAGTGTTATGGTTAGGGTTAGGGTTTCGTTAGGGGTAGGGTGAGGGTTAGGGTTAGGGTTAGGGCTAGGTCTAGGGTTAGGGTTAGGTTTAGGTCTAGCACCAGGTCTAGGGTTAGGGATAGGGTTAGGGTTAGGGCTAGGCTAGGGTTAGATTTAGGGTAGGGTTAGGGTTAGGGTTAGGGTTAGGGTTAGGGTAGGGTTAGGTGTAGGGGTAGATTTAGGATTAGTGGTAGGGGTAGGTTTAGGGGTAGGTTTAGGTTTAGGGTTAGGTTTAGGGTTAGAGTTTGGGTAGGGTTAGGGTTAGGGTTAGGGTTAGGGCTAGGTTTAGGGGTAGGGTTAGAGTTAGGGTTAGGGTTAGGGTTAGGGTTAGGGGTAAGGTTAGGGTTAGGGTTAGGGGTAGGGGTAGGGGTATGGGTACGGTTAGGGTTAGTGTTAGGGTTAGGGTTCTAGTGTTAGGGTAAATAGTTAGGGTTAGGGTTCGGGCTAGGGTTAGCGTTAGGTTTAGGGTTAGGGGTAGTGTTAGGGTTAGGTTTAGGGGTAGGCTTAAGGTTAGGGTTAGGGTTAGGGGTAGGGTTAGGATTAGAGTTAGGGGTAGGGTTAGGGCTAGGGTTAGGGGTAGGGGTAGGGTAGGGGGTAGGAATAGGGATAGGGTTAGGGTTAGGTTTTGGGGTAGTGTTAGGGTTAGGGTTAGGGTTACGTGTAGGGTTAGGGTCAAGGGTAAGGTTAGGGTTACGGTTAGGGTTAGGTTCAGGGGTAGGGTTAGGGTTAGGGGTAGGGGTAGGGTTAGGGTTAGGGTTAGGGTTAGGGATAGGGGTAGGGGTACGTTTAGGGTTAGGGAAAGGGTAGATGTAGGGTTAGGGTTAGGGATAGGGTTAGGGTTTTAGGGTTAGGTTTAGGGTTAGAGTTAGTGTTCGGGGTACGTTGGGTTAGGGTTAGGGTTAGGGGTAAGGGTAGGGGTAGAGGTAAGGGTAGGTTTAGGGTTATGGTTAGGGTAAGGGGTAAGGGTAGGGTTAGGGTTAGGGTTAGGGTTAGAGGTAGAGTTAGATTTAGGGGTAGGGTTAGGGTTAAGGGTTGGGTTACGGTTACTGTTAGGATTAGGGTTAGGGGTAGGGGTAGGGTTAGGGTTTCGATTAGGAGTAGGGGTAGGTTTATGGTTAGGGTTAGGGGAGGTGTAGGGTTTGGTTTGGGGTTATGGTTAGGGTTAGGGTTAGGGGTAGGGGTAGGGTTAGAGTTAGGGTTAGGGTTAGGGTTAGGGTTAGGGTTAGGGTAAGGTTAGGGTTAGGGTTAGGGGTAGGGGTAGGGGTAGGGGTATGGGTAAGGTTAGGGTTAGTGTTAGGTTTAGGGTTCTAGTGTTAGGGTAAATAGTTAGGGTTAGGGTTCGGGCTAGGGTTAGCGTTAGGTTTAGGGTTAGGGGTAGTGTTAGGGTTAGGTTTAGGGGTAGGCTTAAGGTTAGGGTTAGGGTTAGGGGTAGGGTTAGGATTAGAGTTAGGGGTAGGGTTAGGGCTAGGGTTAGGGGTAGGGGTAAGGGTAGGGGTAGAATAGGGTTAGGGTTAGGTTTTGGGTAGTGTTAGGGTTAGGGTTAGGGTTACGTGTAGGGTTAGGGTCAAGGGTAAGTTTAGGGTTACGGTTAGGGTTAGGTTCAGGGGTAGGGTTAGGGTTAGGGGTAGGGGTAGGGTTAGGGTTAAGGTTAGGGTTAGGGATAGGGGTAGGGGTACGTTTAGGGTTAGGGGAAGGGTAGATGTAGGGTTAGGGTTAGGGATAGAGTTAGCGTTTTAGGGTTAGGTTTAGGGTTAGAGTTAGGGTTCGGGGTATGTTGGGTTAGGGTTAGGGTTAGGGGTAAGGGTAGGGTAGAGGTAAGGGTAGGTTTAGGGTTATGGTTAGGGTAAGGGGTAAGGGTAGGGTTAGGGTTAGTGGTAGGGGTAGTGTTAGGGTTATGGTTAGGGTTAGGGTTAGAGGTAGATTTACATTTAGGGGTAGGGTTAGGGTTAAGGGTAGGGTTAGGGTTACTGTTAGATTAGGGTTAGGGGTAGGGTAGGGTTAGGGTTTCGATTAGGAGTAGGGGTAGGTTTATGGTTAGGGTTAGGGTTTTTGGGTTAGGGTTAGGGTTAGGGTTCTGAGTAGGGTTAGGTTTAGGGTTAGGTTTAGGGGTAAGTGTGGGGTAGGGGTAGGGATAGGGTTAGGGTTAGGGTTAGGTCTAGGGGTAGGGTTATGGTTAGTATTAGGTTTAGGGTTAGGGGTAGTGTTAGGGTTAGGGATAGGGGTAGGGTTAGGTTTAGCCTTAGGGTTAGGGGTAGGGTTAGGGTTAGGGTTAGGGTTAATGTTACGTGTAGGTTTAGGGGTAGGATTAGGGATAGGGTTAGGGTTAGGTTTAGGGTTAGGGTTAGGGGTAGGTGTAGGGTTTGGGTTGGGGTTAGGGTTAGGGTTAGGGTTAGGGGTAGTATTAGGGTTAGGGTTAGGGTTAAGGTAAGGTTAGGGTTAGGGATAGGGTTAGGGGTAGGGTTAGTGTAAGGGTTAGGGGTAGGGGTAGGGGTAGGGTTAGGGTGAGGGTTTTAGGGTTAGGGTTAGGGTTAGGGGTAGGACTATGGTTAGGGTTAGGGTTAGGGGTAGGGGTAGGTGTAGGGCTAGGCTTATGGTTAGGGTTAGGGCAAGGGCTTGGGCTAGGGTTAGTGTTAGGGTTAGTGTTAAGGTTAGGCCTAGGGCTAGGTTTAGGTTTAGGGTTAGGGTTAGGGCTAGAGCTATGGTTAGGTTTAGTGTTAGTGTTTGGGTTAGGGTTAGGGGTAGGGGTAGGGTAGGGTTATGGTTAGGGTTAGGGCTAGGGATAGGGTTAGGGTTAGGGTTAGGGGATAGGTTTAGGGCTAGGGTAATGGTTAGGTGTAGGGTAGGTGTAGGTTTAGCGTTATGTTTAGTGTTAGGGTTAGGGGTAGGGGTAGGGTTAGGGTTAGAGTTAGGGTTAGGGGAAGGGTTAGGGTTAGGGTTGGGTTAGGGGTAGGGTTAAGTGTAGGTGTAGGGTTAGAGTCAGGGTTAAGGTTAGGTGCAGGGGTAGGGTTAAGGGTAGGGGTAGGGTTAGGATTAGGGGTATTGTTAGGGGTAAGGGGAGGGTTAGGTTTAGGGTTAGGGTTAGGGTTAGGGTTTGGGTTAGGCTTAGTTTAGCTTTAGGGTTAGGGTGAGGTTTAGGTTTAGGGTTAGGGTAGAA
>NW_028327510.1:330515-385515 GCF_031878675.1 Megascapheus bottae
TCTAACCCTAAACCTAACCCTCCCCTTACCCCTAACAATACCCCTAATCCTAACCCTACCCCTACCCCTAACCCTACCCCTGCATCTAAACTTAACCCTGACTCTAACCCTACACCTACCCTTAACCCTACCCCTAACCCTACCCCTAACCCTAACCCTACCCCTAACCCTAACTCTAACCCTAACCCTACCCCTACCCCTAACCCTAACCCTAAACATAACGCTAAACCTACACCTACCACTACACCTAACCATTACCCTAGCCCTAAACCTATCCCCTAACCCTAACCCTAACCCTAGCCCTAGCCCTAACCCTAACCATAACACTACCCCTACCCCTACACCTAACCCTAACCCTAACACTAACACTAAACCTAACCATAGCTCTAGCCCTAACCCTAACCCTAAACCTAAACCTAGCCCTAGACCTAAATTTAACCCTAACGCTAACACTAACCCTAGGCCAAACCCTAGCCCTAACCCTAACCATAACCCTAGCCCTACCCCTACCCCAACCCCTAACCCTAACCCTAACCGTAGCTCTAACCCTAACCATAACCCTAACCCTAACCCTAAAACCCTCACCCTAATCCTACCCCTACCCCTACCCCTAACCCTAACACTAACCCTACCCCTAACCCTAACCCTAACCCTACCTTTAACCCTAACCCTAACCCTAATACTACCCTTAACCCTAATCCTAACCCTAACCCTAACCCCAACCCAAACCCTACACCTACCCCTAACCCTAACCCTAACCCTAAAACCCTAACCCTAACCATAAACCTACCCCTACTCCTAATCGAAACCCTAACCCTACCCCTAGCCCTAACCCTAATCCTAACAGTAAACCTAACCCTACCCTTAACCCTAACCCTACCCCTAAATCTAACTCTACCTCTAACCCTAACCCTAACCCTAACCCAACGTACCCCGAACCCTAACTCTAACCCTAAACCTAACCCTAAAACCCTAACCCTATCCCTAAACCTAACCCTACATCTATCCTTCCCCTAACCCTAAACGTACCCCTACCCCTATCCCTAACCCTAACCCTTACCCTAACCCTACCCCTACCCCTAACCCTAACCCTACCCCTGAACCTAACCCTAACCGTAACCCTAACCTTACCCTTGACCCTAACCCTACACGTAACCCTAACCCTAACCCTACCACTACCCCAAAACCTAACCCTAACCCTAACCCTATTCCTACCCCCTACCCTTACCCCTACCCCTAACTCTAGCCCTAACCCTACCCCTAACCCTAATCCTAACCCTACCCCTAACCCCAACCCTAACCTTAAGCCTACCCCTAAACCTAACCCTAACACTACCCCTACCCCTAAACCTAACACTAACCCTAGCCCGAACCCTAACCTTAACTATTTACCCTAACACTAGAACCCTAACCCTAACACTAACCCTAACCCTACCCATACCACTACCCCTACCCCTAACCCAAACCCTTCACTTACCCCTAACCCTAACCCTAACCCTAACCCTAACTCTAACCCTACCCCTAACCCTAACCCTAACCCTAATCCTAACCCTAACCCTACCCAAACTCTAACCCTAAACCTAACCCTAAACCTAAACCTACCCCTACCCCTACCCCTACCACTAATCCTAAACCTACCCCTACACCTAACCCTAACCCTAACCCTAACCCTAACCCTAATACTATCCCTAACCCTAATCCTAACCCTAACCCTAACCACAACCCAAACCCTACACCTACCCCTAACCCTAACCCTAACCCTAACCCTATCCCTAATCCTACCCCTAAAGCTACACGTAACTTTAACCCTAACCCTAACCCTAACCCTACCCCTAACCCTAACCCTACCCCTATCCCTAACCCTAACCCTACCCCTAACCCTAAACCTAATACTAACCATTACCCTACCCCTAGCCCTAACCCTAACCCTAACCCTACCCCTACCCCTACCCCACACTTACCCCTAAACCTAACCCTAACACTACCCCTAACCCTAAACCTAACACTAACCCTAGCCCGAACCCTAACCCTAACTATTTACCCTAACACTAGAACCCTAACCCTAACACTAACCCTAACCCTACCCATACCCCTACCCCTACCCCTAACCCTAACCCTAACCTTACCCCTAACCCTAACCCTAACCCTAACCCTAACTCTAACCCTACCACTAAACCTAACCCTAACCCTAACCCTAACCCTAACCCTAACCCTACCCAAACTCTAACCCTAAACCTAACCCTAAACCTAAACCTACCCCTAAACCTACCCCTACCACTAATCCTAAATCTACCCCTACACCTAACCCTACCCTAACCCTAACCCTAACCCTACCCTAAATCTAACCCTAACCCTAGCCCTAACCCTAACCCTATCCCTAACCCTAGACCTAGTGCTAGACCTAACCCTAACCCTAACCCTAGACCTAGCCCTAACTCTAACCCTAACCCTAACCCTCACCCTACCCCTAAACCTAACCCTAACCCTAACCATAACACTACCCCTACCCCTAACCCTAACCCTAACCGTAACCCTAACCCTACCACTACTCCTACCTCTACCCCTAACCCTAAACCTAACCCTACCCCTAACCCTAACCAAACTCTAACCCAACCCCTAACCTACCCCCAAAGCTAACCCTAACCCTCCCCCTAAACCTAACCCTAAACTAACACTAACCCTAAACCTAAACCTAGCCCTACCCCTATTCCTAACCCTACCACTAACCCTACCCATAACCCTAATCCTACCCCTAACCCTAACTCTACCCCTACCCCTCACCCTAACCCTAACCCCTAATCCTAACCCTAACCCCTACCCTTACCCCTACCCCTACCCCTACCCCTAAACCTAACCCTACCCATTACCCTAATGCTAACCCTAACCCTAACCCTAACCCTAACCCAAACCCTACCCCTACCCCTAACCATAAACCTACCCCTAACCCTACCTCTAAGCCTACACTAACGCTACACTTAACCCTAACCCTAACACTAACCCTAACCCTACCCCTAACCCTAAGGCTAACCCTATCCCTACCCCGAACCCTAACCCTAACCCTACACCTAACCCTAACCCAAATCCTAACCCTAAACCTACCCCTAACTCTACCCCTACCCTTACCCCTACCCCTAACCCTAACACTAACCCTACCCTTACCCCTAACCCTAACCATAACCCTAAACTTACCCCTACCTCTACCCCTACCCTTACCCCTACCCCTAACCCTAACCCAACATACCCCGAACCCTAACTCTAACCCTAAACCTAACCTAAAACCCTAACCCTATCCCTAACCCTAACCCTACATCTACCCTTCCCCTAACCCTAAACGTACACCTACCCCTATCCCTAACCCTAACGCTTACCCTAACCCTACCCCTACCCCTAACCCTAACTCTACCCCTAAACCTAACCCTAACCTTAAACCTAACCCTAAACCTAACACTAATCCTAGCCCGAACACTAACCCTAACTATTTACCCTAACACTAGAACCCTACCCCTACCCCTAACCCTAACCCTACCCTTACCCCTAACCCTAACCCTAACGCTAAACCTAACTCTAACCCTACTCCTACCCCTAGCCCTAACCCTAACCCTAAACCTACCCCTACCCCTACCCCACACTTACCCCTAAACCTAACCCTAACCCTAACCCTACCCCGAACCCTAACCCTAACCCTAACCCTAAAACCCTAACCCTAACCATAAACCTACCCTTACTCCTAATCGAAACCCTACCCCTACCCCTACCCCTAACCCTAATCCTAACAGTAACCCTAACCCTACCCTTAACCCTAACCCTACCGCTAAATCTAACTCTACCTCTAACCCTAACCCTAACCCTAACCCTAACACTACCCCTACCACTAACCCTAACCCTACCCTTACCCCTAACCCTAACCATAACCCTAAACCTAGCCCTACCTCTACCCCTACCCTTACCCCTACCCTAACCCTAACCCAACGTACCCCGAACCCTAACTCTAACCCTAAACCTAACCCTAAAACCCTAAGCCTATCCCTAACCCTAATCCTAACCCTAATCCTAACCCTACACCAAACCCTAACCCTAACCCTAACACTACCCCTACCCCTAACCCTAACCCTACCCTTACCCCTAACCCTAACCATAACCCTACACCTACCCCTACCTCTACCCCTACCCTTACCCCTACCCTAACCCTAACCCAACGTACCCCGAACCCTAACTCTAACCCTAAACCTAACCCTAAAACCATAAGCCTATCCCTAACCCTAACCCTACATCTACCCTTCCCCTAACCCTAAACGTACCACTACCCCTATCCCTAACCCTAACCCTTACCCTAACCCTACGGCTACCCCTAACCCTAACCCTACCCCTAAACCTAACTCTAACCATAATCCTAACCCTACCCTTGACCCTAACCCTACACTTAACCCTAACCCTAACCTTACCACTACCCCAATACCTAACCCTAACCCTAACCCTATTCCTACCCCCTACCCTTACCCCTATCCCTAACCCTAGCCCTAACCCTACCCCTAACCCTAATCCTAACCCTACCCTTAAGCCTAACCCTAAACCTAACAATAACACTACCCCTAACCCTAAACCTAACACTAACCCTAGCCCGAACCCTAACCCTAACTATTTACCCTAACACTAGAACCCTAACCCTAACACTAACCCTAACCCTACCCATACCCCTAACCCTACCCCTAACCCTAACCCTAACCTTACCCCTAACCCTAACCCTAACCCTAACCCTAACTCTAACCCTACCCCTAAACCTACCCCTAACCCTAACCCTAACCCTAACCCTACCCAAACTATAACCCTAAACCTAACCCTAAACCTAATCCTACCCGTAAACCTACCCCTACCACTAATCCTAAATCTACCCTTACACCTAACCCTACCCTAAACCTAACCCTAACCCTAACCCTAACCCTACCCTAAATCTAACCCTAGCCCTAGCCCTAACCCTAACCCTATCCCTAACCCTAGACCTAGTGCTAGACCTAACCCTAACCCTAACCCTAGACCTAGCCCTAACCCTAACCCTAACCCTAATCCTAACCCTACCCCTAAACCAAACCCTAACACTAACCTTACCCTAACCCTAACCCTAACCCTAGCCCAAAACCTAATTCCAAACCTAACCCCAACCCTAGCCCTAGCCCTAACTGTAAACCTAACCCTAGCCCTATCCCTAACCTAACCCTAACACTAACCCTAACCCTACCTCTACCGCTACCCCTACCCCTGACCCTAACCCTAACCCTAAACCTACCCCTTACCCTACCCCTACCCCTACCCCTAACCCTACCCCTAACCCTAAACCTAACCCTAAACCAAGCCCTAACCCTACCCCTAAACCTACACCTATACCTAACCCTAACCCTAACCCCAACCCACTCCTAACCCTAACTCTAACAATATCCCTACCCCTAACCCTAACCATTATCCTGACCCTACCCCTCCACTAACCCTAACCCTACACCTAATCCTACCCCTACCCCTACCCCTACCGCTATCCATACCACTACCCCAAACCATAACCCTACCCCTAAACCTAACCCTAACCATAACCCTACCCCAAACCTAACCCTAACCCTAAACCTAACACTACCCCTACCCCTAACCCTAACCCTAACTCTAGTCCTAGCCCTAACCCTACACCTACCCCTACCCCTAACCCTAGCCCTAGCCCGAAACTTAACCCTATCCCTAACTCTAGACCTAGTGCTAGACCTAACCATAACCCTACCCCTAGAACTAGCCCTAACCCTAACCCTAACCCTAAACTTAACCCTACCCCTAAACTTAACCCTAACACTAACCCTACCCTAACCCTAACCCTAACCCTAGCCCAAGACCTAACTCCAAACCAAACCCTAACCCTAGCCCTAGCCCTAGCCCTAACTGTAAACCTAACCCTAGCTCTATCCCTAACCTAACCCTAACCCTAACCATACCCCTAACCCTACCCCTAAACTTGACCCTAACCCTAACCCTAAACCTACCCCTTACCCTAACCCTAACCCTAACCCTAACCCTAATATTACCCCCTACCAGGACCCCTACCCCTAACCCTAACCCTAACCTTAACCCAAACCGGACAGCTACCACTACCCCTAACCCTAAACCTACCCCTAACCCTAACCCCTACCCCTACCCCTACCCCTAAACCTATCCCTAACCCTAACCCTAACCCTAGCCTAGACCTAACCCCAACCCTAAACCTAACCCTAGCCCTAGCCCTAGCCCTCACTGTAAACCTAACCCTAGCTCTAGCCCTAACACTAACCCTAACCCTAACCCCTACCCCTAACCTAACCCTAACCCTAATACTACCGCTACCCCTAATCCTAACCCTAACCCTAACCCTAACCCTACCTCTACCCCTACCCCTACACGTAACCCTAACCCTACCCCTAACCTTACCCCTGCCCTTAACCCTACCCCTAATCAGAACCCTAATCCTACCCCTAAACCTAAGCCTAACACTAACCATAACACTACCCCTAACAATAACCCTAACCCTAGCCCAAGACCTAACTCCAAACCTAACCATAACCCTAACAATAAAACCCTAACCCTAACCCCAACATTAACCCTAACCATACCCCTACCCCTACCCCTACCCCTATCCCTAACCCTACCCTTACCCCTAACCCTAACCCTAACCCTAACACTAACCCTACCCCTAACCCTAACCCTACCCTAAATCTAACCCTAGCCCTAGCCCTAACCCTAACCCTATCCCTAACCCTAGACCTAGTGCTAGACCTAACCCTAACCCTAACCCTAGACCTAGCCCTAACCCTAACCCTAACCCTAATCCTAACCCTACCCCTAAACCAAACCCTAACACTAACCTTACCCTAACCCTAACCCTAACCCTAGCCCAAAACCTAATTCCAAACCTAACCCCAACCCTAGCCCTAGCCCTAACTGTAAACCTAACCCTAGCCCTATCCCTAACCTAACCCTAACACTAACCCTACCCTACCCTACCTCTACCGCTACCCCTACCCCTGACCCTAACCCTAACCCTAAACCTACCCCTTACCCTACCCCTACCCCTACCCCTAACCCTAAACCTAACCCTAAACCAAGCCCTAACCCTACCCCTAAACCTACACCTATACCTAACCCTAACCCTAACCCCAACCCACTCCTAACCCTAACTCTAACAATATCCCTACCCCTAACCCTAACCATTATCCTGACCCTACCCCTCCACTAACCCTAACCCTACACCTAATCCTACCCCTACCCCTACCCCTACCGCTATCCATACCACTACCCCAAACCATAACCCTACCCCTAAACCTAACCCTAACCATAACCCTACCCCAAACCTAACCCTAACCCTAAACCTAACACTACCCCTACCCCTAACCCTAACCCTAACTCTAGTCCTAGCCCTAACCCTACACCTACCCCTACCCCTAACCCTAGCCCTAGCCCGAAACTTAACCCTATCCCTAACTCTAGACCTAGTGCTAGACCTAACCATAACCCTACCCCTAGAACTAGCCCTAACCCTAACCCTAACCCTAAACTTAACCCTACCCCTAAACTTAACCCTAACACTAACCCTACCCTAACCCTAACCCTAACCCTAGCCCAAGACCTAACTCCAAACCAAACCCTAACCCTAGCCCTAGCCCTAGCCCTAACTGTAAACCTAACCCTAGCCCTATCCCTAACCTAACCCTAACCCTAACCATACCCCTAACCCTACCCCTAAACTTGACCCTAACCCTAACCCTAAACCTACCCCTTACCCTAACCCTAACCCTAACCCTAACCCTAATATTACCCCCTACCAGGACCCCTACCCCTAACCCTAACCCTAACCTTAACCCAAACCGGACAGCTACCACTACCCCTAACCCTAAACCTACCCCTAACCCTAACCCCTACCCCTACCCCTACCCCTAAACCTATCCCTAACCCTAACCCTAACCCTAGCCTAGACCTAACCCCAACCCTAAACCTAACCCTAGCCCTAGCCCTAGCCCTCACTGTAAACCTAACCCTAGCTCTAGCCCTAACACTAACCCTAACCCTAACCCCTACCCCTAACCTAACCCTAACCCTAATACTACCGCTACCCCTAATCCTAACCCTAACCCTAACCCTAACCCTACCTCTACCCCTACCCCTACACGTAACCCTAACCCTACCCCTAACCTTACCCCTGCCCTTAACCCTACCCCTAATCAGAACCCTAATCCTACCCCTAAACCTAAGCCTAACACTAACCATAACACTACCCCTAACAATAACCCTAACCCTAGCCCAAGACCTAACTCCAAACCTAACCATAACCCTAACAATAAAACCCTAACCCTAACCCCAACATTAACCCTAACCATACCCCTACCCCTACCCCTACCCCTATCCCTAACCCTACCCTTACCCCTAACCCTAACCCTAACCCTAACACTAACCCTACCCCTAACCCTAACCCTACCCTAAATCTAACCCTAGCCCTAGCCCTAACCCTAACCCTATCCCTAACCCTAGACCTAGTGCTAGACCTAACCCTAACCCTAACCCTAGACCTAGCCCTAACCCTAACCCTAACCCTAATCCTAACCCTACCCCTAAACCAAACCCTAACACTAACCTTACCCTAACCCTAACCCTAACCCTAGCCCAAAACCTAATTCCAAACCTAACCCCAACCCTAGCCCTAGCCCTAACTGTAAACCTAACCCTAGCCCTATCCCTAACCTAACCCTAACACTAACCCTAACCCTACCTCTACCGCTACCCCTACCCCTGACCCTAACCCTAACCCTAAACCTACCCCTTACCCTACCCCTACCCCTACCCCTAACCCTAAACCTAACCCTAAACCAAGCCCTAACCCTACCCCTAAACCTACACCTATACCTAACCCTAACCCTAACCCCAACCCACTCCTAACCCTAACTCTAACAATATCCCTACCCCTAACCCTAACCATTATCCTGACCCTACCCCTCCACTAACCCTAACCCTACACCTAATCCTACCCCTACCCCTACCCCTACCGCTATCCATACCACTACCCCAAACCATAACCCTACCCCTAAACCTAACCCTAACCATAACCCTACCCCAAACCTAACCCTAACCCTAAACCTAACACTACCCCTACCCCTAACCCTAACCCTAACTCTAGTCCTAGCCCTAACCCTACACCTACCCCTACCCCTAACCCTAGCCCTAGCCCGAAACTTAACCCTATCCCTAACTCTAGACCTAGTGCTAGACCTAACCATAACCCTACCCCTAGAACTAGCCCTAACCCTAACCCTAACCCTAAACTTAACCCTACCCCTAAACTTAACCCTAACACTAACCCTACCCTAACCCTAACCCTAACCCTAGCCCAAGACCTAACTCCAAACCAAACCCTAACCCTAGCCCTAGCCCTAGCCCTAACTGTAAACCTAACCCTAGCCCTATCCCTAACCTAACCCTAACCCTAACCATACCCCTAACCCTACCCCTAAACTTGACCCTAACCCTAACCCTAAACCTACCCCTTACCCTAACCCTAACCCTAACCCTAATATTACCCCCTACCAGGACCCCTACCCCTAACCCTAACCCTAACCTTAACCCAAACCGGACAGCTACCACTACCCCTAACCCTAAACCTACCCCTAACCCTAACCCCTACCCCTACCCCTACCCCTAAACCTATCCCTAACCCTAACCCTAACCCTAGCCTAGACCTAACCCCAACCCTAAACCTAACCCTAGCCCTAGCCCTAGCCCTCACTGTAAACCTAACCCTAGCTCTAGCCCTAACACTAACCCTAACCCTAACCCCTACCCCTAACCTAACCCTAACCCTAATACTACCGCTACCCCTAATCCTAACCCTAACCCTAACCCTAACCCTACCTCTACCCCTACCCCTACACGTAACCCTAACCCTACCCCTAACCTTACCCCTGCCCTTAACCCTACCCCTAATCAGAACCCTAATCCTACCCCTAAACCTAAGCCTAACACTAACCATAACACTACCCCTAACAATAACCCTAACCCTAGCCCAAGACCTAACTCCAAACCTAACCATAACCCTAACAATAAAACCCTAACCCTAACCCCAACATTAAACCTAACCATACCCCTACCCCTACCCCTACCCCTATCCCTAACCCTACCCTTACCCCTAACCCTAACCCTAACCCTAACACTAACCCTACCCCTAACCCTAACCCTACCCTAAATCTAACCCTAGCCCTAGCCCTAACCCTAACCCTATCCCTAACCCTAGACCTAGTGCTAGACCTAACCCTAACCCTAACCCTAGACCTAGCCCTAACCCTAACCCTAACCCTAATCCTAACCCTACCCCTAAACCAAACCCTAACACTAACCTTACCCTAACCCTAACCCTAACCCTAGCCCAAAACCTAATTCCAAACCTAACCCCAACCCTAGCCCTAGCCCTAACTGTAAACCTAACCCTAGCCCTATCCCTAACCTAACCCTAACACTAACCCTAACCCTACCTCTACCGCTACCCCTACCCCTGACCCTAACCCTAACCCTAAACCTACCCCTTACCCTACCCCTACCCCTACCCCTAACCCTAAACCTAACCCTAAACCAAGCCCTAACCCTACCCCTAAACCTACACCTATACCTAACCCTAACCCTAACCCCAACCCACTCCTAACCCTAACTCTAACAATATCCCTACCCCTAACCCTAACCATTATCCTGACCCTACCCCTCCACTAACCCTAACCCTACACCTAATCCTACCCCTACCCCTACCCCTACCGCTATCCATACCACTACCCCAAACCATAACCCTACCCCTAAACCTAACCCTAACCATAACCCTACCCCAAACCTAACCCTAACCCTAAACCTAACACTACCCCTACCCCTAACCCTAACCCTAACTCTAGTCCTAGCCCTAACCCTACACCTACCCCTAACCCTAACCCTAGCCCTAGCCCGAAACTTAACCCTATCCCTAACTCTAGACCTAGTGCTAGACCTAACCATAACCCTACCCCTAGAACTAGCCCTAACCCTAACCCTAACCCTAAACTTAACCCTACCCCTAAACTTAACCCTAACACTAACCCTACCCTAACCCTAACCCTAACCCTAGCCCAAGACCTAACTCCAAACCAAACCCTAACCCTAGCCCTAGCCCTAGCCCTACCTGTAAACCTAACCCTAGCCCTATCCCTAACCTAACCCTAACCCTAACCATACCCCTAACCCTACCCCTAAACTTGACCCTAACCCTAACCCTAAACCTACCCCTTACCCTAACCCTAACCCTACTACCCTAATATTACCCCCTACCAGGACCCCTACCCCTAACCCTAACCCTAACCTTAACCCAAACCGGACAGCTACCACTACCCCTAACCCTAAACCTACCCCTAACCCTAACACCTACCCCTACCCCTACCCCTAAACCTATCCCTAACCCTAACCCTAACCCTAGCCTAGACCTAACCCCAACCCTAAACCTAACCCTAGCCCTAGCCCTAGCCCTCACTGTAAACCTAACCCTAGCTCTAGCCCTAACACTAACCCTAACCCTAACCCCTACCCCTAACCTAACCCTAACCCTAATACTACCGCTACCCCTAATCCTAACCCTAACCCTAACCCTAACCCTACCTCTACCCCTACCCCTCTACACGTAACCCTAACCCTACCCCTAACCTTACCCCTGCCCTTAACCCTACCCCTAATCAGAACCCTAATCCTACCCCTAAACCTAAGCCTAACACTAACCATAACACTACCCCTAACAATAACCCTAACCCTAGCCCAAGACCTAACTCCAAACCTAACCATAACCCTAACAATAAAACCCTAACCCTAACCCCAACATTAACCCTAACCATACCCCTACCCCTACCCCTACCCCTATCCCTAACCCTACCCTTACCCCTAACCCTAACCCTAACCCTAACACTAACCCTACCCCTAACCCTAACCCTACCCTAAATCTAACCCTAGCCCTAGCCCTAACCCTAACCCTATCCCTAACCCTAGACCTAGTGCTAGACCTAACCCTAACCCTAACCCTAGACCTAGCCCTAACCCTAACCCTAACCCTAATCCTAACCCTACCCCTAAACCAAACCCTAACACTAACCTTACCCTAACCCTAACCCTAACCCTAGCCCAAAACCTAATTCCAAACCTAACCCCAACCCTAGCCCTAGCCCTAACTGTAAACCTAACCCTAGCCCTATCCCTAACCTAACCCTAACACTAACCCTAACCCTACTTCTACCGCTACCCCTACCCCTAACCCTAACCCCTACCCCTACCCCTACCCCTAAACCTATCCCTAACCCTAACCCTAACCCTAGCCTAGACCTAACCCCAACCCTAAACCTAACCCTAGCCCTAGCCCTAGCCCTCACTGTAAACCTAACCCTAGCTCTAGCCCTAACACTAACCCTAACCCTAACCCCTACCCCTAACCTAACCCTAACCCTAATACTACCGCTACCCCTAATCCTAACCCTAACCCTAACCCTAACCCTACCTCTACCCCTACCCCTACACGTAACCCTAACCCTACCCCTAACCTTACCCCTGCCCTTAACCCTACCCCTAATCAGAACCCTAATCCTACCCCTAAACCTAAGCCTAACACTAACCATAACACTACCCCTAACAATAACCCTAACCCTAGCCCAAGACCTAACTCCAAACCTAACCATAACCCTAACAATAAAACCCTAACCCTAACCCCAACATTAACCCTAACCATACCCCTACCCCTACCCCTACCCCTATCCCTAACCCTACCCTTACCCCTAACCCTAACCCTAACCCTAACACTAACCCTACCCCTAACCCTAACCCTACCCCTAAACCTAACCCTAACCCTAACCCTAACCCCAACTATACCCTTAACACTAACTCTACCCCTACCCCTAACTCTACCCCTAACCCTAACCCTAACCCTACCCCTACCCAAAACCCTAACCCTAACCCTAAACCTAACCCTACCCCTAACCCGAACAATACCCCTAATTCTAACCCTACCCCTACACCTAACCCTATGCCTACACCTAACCCTAACCCTACCCCTACCCATAACCCTACCCCTAACGCAAACCCTAACCCTACCCCTACCCATAACCCTACCCCTAACGCAAACCCTAACCCTAACCCTACCCCTAAACCTAACCCTAACCCTAATCCTACACCTAGCCCTAACCTTAGCCCTAAACCTATACCTAAACCTACCCCAACCCCTACTCCTAAACCTAACCCTAACCCTCCCCCTCCCCATACCCATAACCCTAACGCTAACCCTAACACTAAACCTAACCCTAGCTCTAGCCCTAACCCTAACCCTAAACCTTACCCTAGCCCTAGGCCTAACCTTAACCCTAACCCTAACACTAACCCTAGCCCAAGCCCTACCCCTAAACCTAACCCTAACCCTAACCCTAGCCCTACCCTTAACCCTAATCCTAACCCTAACCCTAACCCTAACCCTACCATAAACCCTAACCCTACCCCTACCCCTATCCCTACCCCTACCCTTACCCCAAACCATAACCCTACCCCTAACACTAACCCTAACCCTAATCCTACCCCAAACCTAACCCTAACCCTAATCCTAACACTACCCCTACCCATAACCCTAACCCTAACCCTAAGTCTAACTCTAGTCCTAACCCTAACCCTAACACAAACCCTAACCCTAACCCTAGCCCTAGCCCTAACCCTAACCCTATCCCTAACCCTAGACCTAGTGCTAGACCTAACCCTAACCCTAACCCTAACCCTAGACCTAGTCCTAACCCTAAACCTAACCCTAATCCTAACCCTACGCCTAAACCTAACCCTAACACTAACCCTACCCTAACCCTAACCCTAACCCTAGCCCAAGACCTAACTCCAAACCTAACCCTAACCCTAGCCCTAGCCCTAGCCCTAAATGTAACCCTAACCCTAGCCCTAAACCTACACCTAACCCTAACCCTAACCCTAACCCTAACCCTCCCCCTAACCCTAACTCTAACCCTACCCCTACCCCTAATCCTAACCCTAAACCTAACCCTACCCCTAACCCCAACCCTACACCTATCCCTACCCCTACACCTGCCCCAAAACATAACCCTACCCCTAACCCTAACCCTAACCCTAACCCTACCCCAAACCTAACCCTAACCCTAACCCTAACACTATCCCTACCCCTAACCCTAACCCTAACCCTAACTCTAATCCTAGCCCTAACCCTAGGCCTAACCCTAAACCTAACCCTAGCCCTAGCCCTAACCATAACCCTATCCCTAATCCTAGACTTAGTGCTAGACCTGACCCTAACCCTATCCGTAGACCTAGCCCTAACCCTAAACCTAACCCTAAACCTAACCCTACCCCTAAACCTAACCCTTACACTAACCCTACCCTAAAACTAACCCTAACCCTAGCCCAAGACCTAATGCCAAACCTAACCCTAACCCTAGCACTAGACCTAGCCCTAACTGTAAACCTATCCCTACCTAACCCTAACCCTAACCCTACCCCTACCCCCACCCCTAGCCCTAACCCTGACCCTAACCCTAACCCTAACCCTACCCCTTACCCTACCCCTTACCCTAACCCTAACCCCTACCCCTACACCTACCCCGACCCCTACCCCTAACCCTAACCTTACCGCTAACCCTAACCCTAAACCTAACCCAAACCCTACACCTACCCCTAACCCTAACCCTAAACCTAACACTAACACAAGCCATAACCCTACCCCTAAACCTACCCCTAACCCTAACCCTAACCCTAAATCTACCCCTATCCCTACCCCTAACCCTACGTCTAAATCGAACCCTAATCCTAACCCTAACCCAAACCCTAAACCTAACCCTAACTCTAAAGCTAACCCCTAACCCTAACCCTAACCCTAACCCTACCCCAACCCCAAACCCTAACCCTAACCCTAACCCTAATCCTAACCCTACACCAAACCCTAAACCTAACCATAACACTACCCCTAACCCTAATCCTACACCTACCCCTACCCCTAACCCTACCCAGAAACCTAACCCTAACCCTAACCCTAACCCTGCCCCTACCGCAAACCCTAACCCTAACCCTCCCCCTCCCCCTACCGCTAAACCTAAACCGTACCCCTACCCCTAACCCTAACCCTAACTCTTACCCTAACCCTAACCCTAACCCTAACCCTACCCTTACTCCTAACCCTACCCCTAACCCTGACTCTACCGGTAACCCTAACTCAAACCCTAATCCTACCCTACCCCAAAACCTAACCCTAACCCTAACCGTAACCCTATCCCTAAACCTTACCTTAGTCCTAGCCCTAACCCTAACACTAACCCTAACCCTAACCCTAGCCCTCGCCCTAGACCTAACCCTAACCCAAACCACAGCCCTAGCCCTACCCCTAACCATAATCCTAACCCTAGTCCTAGCCCTAACCCTAACCCTAACTGTAGCCCTAGCGCTAGCCCTAACCCTAACCCTAGCCTTAGCCCTACCCCGAAACCTAACCCTAATCCAAACCCTAAACCTAACCCTAACCCTACCCCTCACCCTAACCCTAACCCTAACCCTAACCTAATGATACCCCTAAATCCAGCCCTAACCCTACCCTAACACTACCCCTACCCCTACCCTACCCCTAATCCTAACCCTAGCCCTAGCCCTAACCCTAACCCTAACCCTAACTCTAGCCCTAGCCCTAACCCTAAACCTAACCCTACCCATAAACCTAACCCTAACCCTAACCCTAGATCTAGACCTAACTCTACACCTAACCCTACCCTTAACCCTAACCCTAACCCTACCAATACCCCTAACCCTAACCCTAACCCTAACCCTACTCCTACTTCCTACCCCTATCCCTACACCTACAACTAACCCTAACCCTAACCCTAACCCTAACCCTACATCTACCCTTCCCCTAACCCTAAACGTACCCCTACCCCTATCCCTAATCCTAACCCTTACCCTAAATCTACCCCTACCCCTAACCCTAACCCTACCCCTAAACCTAACCCTAACCGTAACCCTAACCATACCCTTGACCGTAACCCTACACTTAACCCTAACCCTAACCCTACCACTACCCCAAACCTAACCCTAACCCTAACCCTATTTCTACCCCCTACCCTTACCCCTACCCTAACCCTAGCCCTAACCCAATCCCTAACCCTATTCCTAACCCTACCCCTAACTCTAACCTTAAGCCTACCCCTAAACCTAACCCTAACACTACCCCTAACCCTAAACCTAACACTAACCCTAGCCCGAACCCTAACCCTAACTATTTACCCTAACACTAGAACCCTAACCCTAACACTAAACCTAACCCTAACCCTAACCCTACCCAAACTCTAACCCTAAACCTAACCCTAAACCTAAACCTACCCCTAAACCTACCCTACCACTAATCCTAAACCTACCCCTACACATAACCCTACCCGTAACCCTAACCCTAACCCTAACCCTAAACCTACGCTAAACCCTAGCTCTAGCCCTAACCCTAACCCTAAACCTAACCCTAGCCCTAGGCCTAACCTTAACCCTAACCCTAACACTAACGCTAGCCGAAGCCCTAGCCCTAGACCTAACCCTACCTTAACCCTAAACCTAGCCCTACCCCCACCCCTACCCCTACCCCAAACCCTAACACTAACCCTAAGTCTAACCGTATCCCTATCCCTACCCCTAACACTAAAACCCTCACCCAAAACCTACCCCTACCCCTACCCCTATCCCTACACCTAACCCTAAACCTAACCCTACCCCTAAACCTAACCCTAATCCTAACCCTAACACTACCTCTACACCTACGCCTAACCCTAACCCTAACATTAACCATAGCCCTACCCCTAACCCTAACCCTAACCCTAACCCTAACCCTACCCCTAACCCTAACCCTACGGCTAAACCTAACCCTAACCCTAACCCCGACATTACCCTTAACCCTAACTCTACCCATACCACTAACTCTACCCCTAACCCTAAACCTAACCCTCACCCTAACCCTAACCCTAACCCTAAGCCTAACCCAAACCCTAAACCTAACCCTAACCCTAAACCTAACCCTCCCCTTACCCCTAACAATACCCCTAATCCTAACCCTACCCCTACCCCTAACCCTCCCCCTGCATCTAACCTTAACCCTGACTCTAACCCTACACCTACCATTAACCCTACCCCTAACCCTACCCCTAGCCCTAACCCTAACGCTAACCCTAACCCTAGCCCTAGACCTAACCCTAACCCTAACGCTAAACTTAGCCCTAGACCTAACCCTAACCCTAACCCTAACTCTACCCTACACCTAATCCTAACCCTAACCCTAACTCTACTCCTACTCCTACCCCTACACCTACACCTAACCCTAACCCTACACCTAACCCTACCCCTACCCTTAACCCTACCCCTAATCAGAACCCTAACCTTATCCCTAAACCTGACCCTAACACTAACCATAACACTACCCCTAACCCTAACCCTAACCCTAACACTACCCTGAACCATAACCCTGACCTTAACCCTAACACTAAAACCCTAACCCTACCCCTACACCTACCCCCACCCCTACCCCTACCCCTAACCCTAACCCTACCCTTACCCCTAACCCTAACCCTAAACCTAACCCTACCCCTAACCCTAACCCTACGCCTAAACCTAACCCCAACCCTAACCCCAACCTTACCCTTAAGGCTAACTCTACCCCTTAAACCTAACTCTAACCCTACAACTCCCCTTAACACTACCCCTAACCCGAACCCTACCCCTAACCCTACCCCTAACCCTAACTCTCACCCTAACCCTACCCCTACCCCTACCCCTAACCCTAACCCTAAACATAACGCTAAACCTACACCTACCCCTACCCCTAAACATTATCCTAACCCTAACCCTATCCCCTAACCCTAACCCTAACCCTAGCCCTAGCCCTAACCCTAACCCTAACCCTACCCCTACCCCTACCTCTACACCTAACCCTAACCCTAACCCTAACACTAAACCTAACTATAGCTCTAGCCCTAACCCTAACCCTAAACCTAACCCTAGCCCTAGGCCTAACCTTAACCTAACCCTAACACAAACCCTAGCTCAAGCCCTAACCCTAAACCTAATCCTAACCCTACCCCTACCCCTAACCCTACCCCTGCATCTAACCTTAACCCTGACTCTAACCCTACACCTACCCCTAACTCTACCCCTACCCCTAAACCTAACCCTCACCCTAACAGTAACCCTAACCCTACCCCAAACCCTAACCCTAACCCTAACCCTAAACGTAACCCTACCCTTACCACTAACAATACCCCTAATCCTAACCCTACCCCTACCCCTAACCCTACCCCTGCACCTAACCTTAACCCTAACTCTAACCCTACACCTACCATTAACCGTACCCCAACCCGAACCCTAACCCTAACCCTACCACTAACCCTAACTCTAATCCTAACCCTACCCCTACTCCTACCCCTAACCATAACCCTAAACATAACGCTAAACCTACCCCTACCCCTAAACGTTACCCTAACCCTAACCCTATCCCCTAACCCTAACCCTAACCGTAGCCCTAGCCCTAACCCTAACCCTAACCTTAACCCTACCCCTACCCCTATCCCTAACTCTAACCCTAACCCTAACACTAAACCTAACCATAGCTCTAGCCCTAACCCTAACCCTAAACCTAACCCTACCCATAAACCTAACAATAACCCTAACCCTATCCCTCACCCTACCCTTAACCCTAACCCTGCCCCTACCCCTAACCCTAAACCTATCCCCTAAACCTAACCCTAACCCTAACCCTAGCCCTAGCCCTAGCCCTAACCCTAACCCTAAACCTAACCCAACCCCTACCCATACCCCTACCCCTAACCCTACCCCTACACCTAACCCTAACCCTAACACTAACCCTAGCCCTAGCCCTAGCCCTAATCCTAACCCTAACCCTAACCCTAACTCAGACCCTACACCTACCCCTAACCCTACCCCTACCCCTAACCCTAACCCTAACCCTGACGCTAAGCCTAAAACCGGAACCCTAACGCTAACCCTAACCCTAGCCCTAACACTAGCCCTAGCCCTAACCCTAACGCTAACCCTAACCCTAGCCCTAGACCTAACCCTAACCCTAACGCTAAACTTAGCCCTAGACCTAACCCTAACCCTAACCCTAACCCTACCCTACACCTAATCCTAACCCTAACCCTAACTCTACTCCTACTCCTACCCTTACACCTACACCTAACCCTAACCCTACACCTAACCCTACCCCTACCCTTAACCCTATCCCTAATTAGAACCCTAACCTTATCCCTAAACCTAACCTTAACACTAACCATAACACTAACCCTAACCCTAACCCTAACCCTAACACTACCCCGAACCATAACCCTAACCTTAACCCTAACACTAAAACCCTAACCCTACCCCTACACCTACCCCCACCCCTACCCCTACCCCTAACCCTAACCCTACCCTTACCCCTAACCCTAACCCTAAACCTAACCCTACCCCTAACCCTAACCCTACGCCTAAACCTAACCCCAACCCTAACCCCAACCTTACCCTTAAGGCTAACTCTACCCCTTAAAACTAACTCTAACCCTACAACTACCCTTAACCCTACCCCTAACCCGAACCCTACCCCTAACCCTACCCCTAATCCTAACTCTCACCCTAACCCTACCCCTACCCCTACCCCTAACCCTAACCCTAAACATAACGCTAAACCTACACCTACAACTACCCCTAAACATTATCCTAACCCTAACCCTATCCCCTAACCCTAACCCTAACCCTAGCCCTAGCCCTAACCCTAACCCTAACCCTACCCCTACCCCTACACCTAACCCTAACCCTAACCCTAACACTCAACCTAACTATAGCTCTAGCCCTAACCCTAACCCTAAACCTAACCCTAGCCCTAGGCCTAACCTTAACCTAACCCTAACACTAACCCTAGCTCAAGCCCTAACCCTAAACCTAACCCTAACCCTAGCCCCACCCCTAACCCTACCCCTAATCCTAACCCTAACCCTAACCCTAACCCTAACCCTAAACCTACCCCTAACCCTACCCCTACCCCTAACCCTAATCCTAACCCTAACCCTAACCCCAACCCAAACCCTACACCTACCACTAACCCTAACCCTAAACCTAACCCTAACTCTATCCCTAATCCTACCCCTAAACCGACACGTAACTCTAACCCTAAACCTAACCCTGACCCTACCCCTAACCCTAAGGCTAAACCTAACCCTACCCCTATCCCTAACCCTAACCCTACCCCTAACCCTAAACCTAATACTAACCATTACCCTACCCCTAGCCCTAACCCTAACCCCTAACCCTACCCCTACCCCTACCCCACACTTACCCCTAAACCTAACCCAAACCCTACCCCGAACCCTAACCCTAACCCTAACCCTAAAACCCTAACCCTAACCATAAACCTTCCCCTACTCCTAAACGAAACCCTAACCCTACCCCTACCCCTAACCCTAATCCTAACAGTAACCCTAACCCTACACTTAACCCTAACCCTACCCCTGAATCTAACTCTACCTCTAACCCTAACCCTAACACTAACCCTAACACTACCCCTACCCCTAACCCTAACCCAACCCTTACCCCTAACCCTAACCATAACCCTAAACCTACCCCTACATCTACCCCTACCCTTACCCCAACCCCTAACCCTAACCCAACATACCCCGAACCCTAACTCTAACCCTAAACCTAACCCTAAAACCCTAACCCTATCCCTATCCCTAACCCTACATCTACCCTTCCCCTAACCCTAAACGTACCCCTACCCCTATCCCTAACCCTAACCCTTACCCTAAACCTACACCTACCCCTAACCCTAACCCTACCCCTAAACCTAACCCTAACCGTAACCCTAACCCTACCCTTGACCCTAACCCTACACTTAACCCTAACCCTAACCCTACCACTACCCCAAAACCTAACCCTAACCCTAACCTTATTCCTACCCGCTACCATTACACCTACCCCTAACCCTAGCCCTAACCCTACCCCTAACCCTAATCCTAACCCTACCCTTAACCCTAACCTTAAGCCTACCCCTAAACCTAACCCTAACACTACCCCTAACCCTAAACCTAACACTAACCCTAGCCCGAACCCTAACCCTATTTACCCTAACACTAGAACCCTAACCCTAACACTAACCCTAACCCTACCCATACTCCTACCCCTACCCCTAACCCTAACCCTAACCTTACCCCTAACCCTAACCCTAACCCTAACCCTAACTCTAACCCTACCCCTACCCCTAACCCTAACCCTAATCCTAACCCTAACCCTAACCCTAACCCTACCCAAACTCTAACCCTAAACCTAACCCTAAACCTAAACCTACCCCTAAACCTACCCCTACCACTAATCCTAAACCTACCCCTACACCTAACCCTACCCTAACCCTAACCCTAACCCTAACCCTAACCCTAACCCTAAATCTAACCCTAGCCCTAGCCCTTATCCTAACCCTATCCCTAAGCCTAGACCTAGTGCTAGACCTAACCCTAACCCTAACCCTAGACCTAGCCCTAACCCTAACCCTAACCCTAATCCTAACCCTACCCCTAAACCAAACTCTAACACTAACACTACCCTAACCCTAACCCTAGACCAAGACCTAATTCCAAACCTAACCCCAACCCTAGCCCTAGCCCTAACTGTAAACCTAACCCTAGCCCTATCCCTAACCTAACCCTAACACTAACCCTAACCCTACCTCTACCCCTACCCCTACCCCTGACCCTAACCCTAACCCTAAACCTACCCCTTAACCTACCCCTACCCCTAACCCTAACCCTACCCCTAACCCTAAACCTAACCCTAACCCAAGCCCTAACCTTACCCCTAAACCTACACCTATACCTAACCCTAACCCTAACCCCAACCCACTCCTAACCCTAACTCTAACAATACCCCTACCCCTAACCCTAAGCATTATCCTACCCCTACCCCTACCCCTAACCCTAACCCTACACCTAACCCTACCCCTACCCCTACCCCTACCGCTACTCCTACCGCTACCCCAAACCATGACCCTACCCCTACCCCTAACCCTAACCATAACCCTACCCCAAACCTAACCCTAACCCTAAACCTAACACTACCTCTACCCCTAATCCTAACCCTAACTGTAGTCCTAGCCCTAACCCTACACCTACACCTAACCCTAACCCTAGCCCTAGCCCGAAATTTAACCCTATCCCTAACCCTAGACCTAGTGCTAGACCTAACCCTAACCCTACCCCTAGAACTAGCCCTAACCCTAACCCTAACCCTAAACTTAACCCTACCCCTAAACTTAACCCTAACACTAACCCTACCCTAACCCTAACCCTAACCCTAGCCCAAGACCTAACTCCAAACCAAACCCTAACCCTAGGCCTAGCCCTAGCCCTAACTGTAAACCTAACCCTAGCCCTATCCCTAACCTAACCCTAACCCTAACCATACCCCTAACCGTACCCCTAAACTTGACCCTAACCCTAACCCTAACCCTAACCCTAACACTAACCCTAACCTACCCCTTACCCTAACCCTAACCCTAACCCTAACCCTAATATTAACCCCTACCCCGACCCTACCCCTAACCCTAACCCTAACCTTAACCCAAACCGTACAGCTACCACTACCCCTAACCCTAAACCTACCCCTAACCCTAACCCCTACCCATACCCCTACCCCTAAACCTATCCCTAACCCTAACCCTAACCCTAGCCTAGACCTAACCCCAACCCTAACACTAACCCTAGCCCTAGCCCTAACTGTAAACCTAACCCTAGCTCTAGCCTTAACCCTAACCCTAAACCTAACCCTAACCCCTACCCCTAACCATAACCCTAACCCTAATACTACCCTAACCCTAATCCTAACCCTAACCCTAACCCTACCTCTACCCCTACCCCTACATGTAACCCTAACCCTACCCCTAACCTTACCCCTGCCCTTAACCCTACCCCTAATCAGAACCCTAATCCTACCCCTAAACCTAAGCCTAACACTAACCATAACAATACCCCTAACAATAACCCTAACCCTAGCCCAAGACCTAACTCCAAACCTAACCCTAACCCTAACAATAAAACCCTAAACTTAACCCAAAAATTAACCCTAACCATACCCCTACCCCTACCCCTATCCCTAACCCTACTCTTACCCCTAACCCTAACCCTAACCCTAACACTAATCCTACCCCTAACCCTAACCCTACCCCTAAACCTAACCCTAACCCTAACCCTAACCCCAACCCCAACCATACCCTTTACCCTAACTCTAACCCTACCCCTAACTCTACCCCTAACCCTAACCCTAACCCTACCCCAAACCCTAACCCTAACCCTAAACCTAACCCTACCCCTAACCCGAACAATACCCCTAATTCTAACCCTACCCCTACACCTAACCCTATGCCTACACCTAACCCTAACCCTACCCCTACCCATAACCCTACCCCTACCACAAACCCTAACCCTACCCCTACCCATAACCCTACCCCTAACGCAAACCCTAACCCTACCCCTACCCCTAAACCTAACCCTAACCCTAATCCTACACCTAGCCCTAACCCTAGCCCTAAACCTATACCTAAACCTACCCCAACCCCTACTCCTAAACCTAACCCTAACCCTCCCCCTCCCCATACCCCTAACCCTAACCCTAACCGTAACACTAAACCTAACCCTAGCTCTAGCCCTAAACCTAACCCTAAACCTAACCCTAGCCCTAGGCCTAACCTTAACCCTAACCCTAACACTAACCCTAGCCCAAGCCCTACCCCTAAACCTAACCCTAACCCTAACCCTAGCCCTACCCTTAACCCTAACCCTAATCCTAACCCTAACCCTAACCCTAACCCTACCATAAACCCTAACCCTACCCCTACCCCTATCCCTACCCCTACCCTTACCCCAAACCATAACCCTACCCCTAACACTAACCCTAACCCTATCCCTACCCCAAACCTAACCCTAACCCTAATCCTAACACTACCCCTACCCATAACCCTAACCCTAACCCTAACCCTAACCCTAACACAAACCCTAACCCTAACCCTAGCCTTAGCCCTAACCCTAACCCTATCCCTAACCCTAGACCTAGTGCTAGACCTAACCCTAACCCTAACCCTAGACCTAGTCCTAACCGTAACCCTAACCCTAACCCTAACCCTACGCCTAAACCTAACCCTAACACTAACCCTGCCCTAACCCTAACCCTAACCCTAACCCTAGCCCAAGACCTAACTCCAAACCTAACCCTAACCCTAGCCCTAGCCCTAGCCCTAAATGTAACCCTAACCCTAGCCCTAAACCTACACCTAACCCTAACCCTAACCCTAACCCTCCCCATAACCCTAACTCTAACCCTACCCCTACCCCTAATCCTAATCCTAAACCTAACCCTACCCCTAACCCCAACCCTACACCTATCCCTACCCCTACCCCTACCCCTACCCCTACCCCAAACCATAACCCTACCCCTAACCCTAACCCTAACCCTAACCCTACACCAAACCTAAACCTGACCCTAACCCTAACACTATCCCTACCCCTAACCCTAACCCTAACCCTAACTCTAATCCTAGCCCTATCCCTAGGCCTAACCATAAACCTAACCCTAGCCCTAGCCCTAACCCTAACCCTATCCCTAATCCTAGACCTAGTGCTAGACCTGACCCTAACCCTATCCGTAGACCTAGCCCTAACCCTAAACCTAACCCTAAACCTAACCCTACCCCTAAACCTAACCCTAACACTAACCCTACCCTAAAACTAACCCTAACCCTAGCCCAAGACCTAACGCCAAACCTAACCCTAACCCTAGCCCTAGTCCTAGCCCTAACTGTAAACCTAATTCGAGCCCTATCCCTACCTAACCCTAAACCTAACCCTAACCCTTCCCCTACCCCTAGCCCTAACCCTGACCCTAACCCTAACCCTAACCCTACCCCTTACCCTACCCCTTACCCTAACCCTAACCCCTACCCCTACACCTACCCCGACCCCTACCCCTAACCCTAACCCTACACCTAACCCTAATCCTAACCCTAACCCTAACCCTAACCCTAACCCAAACCCTACACCTACCCCTAACCCTAACCCTAAACCTAACACTAACACAAGCCGTAACCCTACCCCTAAACCTACACCTAACCCTAACCCTAACCCTCCCCCTAACCCTTACTCTAACCCTACCCCTACTCCTAACCCTAACCCTAAATCTAACCCAACCCCTACCCCTAACCCTACCTCTAAACCTAACCCTAACCCTAACCCTAACCCAAACCCTAAACCTAACCCTAAATCTAAAGCTAACCCCTAACCCTAACCCTACCCCTACCCCAAACCCTAACCCTAACCCTAACCCTCCTTCTACCCCCTACACCAAACCCTAAACCTAACCCTAACATTACCCCTAACCCTAATCCTAACCCTAACCCTAACTCTAAACCTAAACCTAACCCAAACCCTACACCTACACCTAACCCTAAACCTAACCCTAACCCTAATACTACCTCTTACCCTACCCCTAACCCTAACCCTAACACCTACCCCTACCCCTACTCCTAACACTGACATTAACCCTAACCCTAACCCTACCCCTAACCCTATCCCTAACCCTAACCCTAACCCTACCCCTAACCCTATCCCTAACCCTAACCCTAACCCTACCCCTACCCCAAACCCTAACACTATCCCTACCCCAAAACTTGCCCCACCCCTACCCCTAACCCTAACCTTAAACCTAAGCCTACTCCTACCCCTAACCTAACCCTAACCCTAACCCTAACCCTAACCCTAACCCTAAACATAACACTAACCCTAGCTCTAGCCCTAACCCTTACCCTAACCCTAACCCTAACCGCTACCTTAACCCTAACCCTAACCCTAACCCTAAAAGCCTAACCTTAACCCTAACCCTATCCCTACCCCTACCCCTACCCCTACCCCTACACCTACACCTAACCCTAACCCTAACCCTAACCCTACCCCTATACGTAACCCTAAACCTAACCCTAACTCTAAACCTACCCATAACCCTAACCCTACCCCTACCCCTAACTCTAACCCTAACCCTAACCCTAACCCTACCCTACAGCAAACCCTAACCCTAAACCTAACCCTAACCTACTACTACCCCTACCCCTACCCGTACCCCTAAACCTAACCCTATATCTAACCCTACCCCTAACCCTAATCCTAAACCTAACCCTAACACTAACCCTAACCCAAAACCTACACGTACCCCTAACATTATACCTAACCCTAACCCTAACACTACCCCTTACCCTACCCCAAACCCTAACCCTCTCCCGACCTGCGGGTTCAATTATTCATGAGGCTCGAGGGGGCACCTCCTAAAAGAAGAAAACCAATGGGGGAAAGAGAGGAAGGAGACCAGGCGCATAAAGAAAGACAGAGACAATCTGAGTCGCGTCAAGGTCTCATTTATTAAAAGTAAAGCAGGGTTTATATACCCTGAGTGTAAGGAAGGGAGTATAGGGGGGGTGGAGAGTTTTTGTGATAACAAGAACGGGAAATCTCAAGGTTAGGGGTGGGTCAGGCTGTTCTTTTGGCCATTGTGCTAACCCAAGCAACAACCTGCGGTTATTCCGAGAAGTATTTTGTGCAGATGACTCAACCAGATGCGATTTGCTCAAGGCTAGAGGGTCTTTGCTTTGTTCCGTTTAACTCCTTGGTCTCTGACAATTCCCCCTTTCCTTTAAAGAACAAGGGCTTTATAGGTGGAGAGAACACCCTGTCTTATTCTATATGGAGGGACCCTTACTCCTGGCAACATGCCTTGTTGAGCCGGCCTCGACGGCCTCTGTATGTTGTGCCACCCAGGGTAAGCTCCATAATAATCCCGTCATTGGTTGCTCTGTAGCCGCTTGGGGTTTATTGGCCAAGAAGTGTATGAAACTGGAGCCCTCTTTCGGGAGTGCTTGTTTCGGACCCTACAGGGTCATCCTGAGCCTCTAAGCGATGATAATGCACCGAGATTGAGTTTTTGGAAAAGACAGAATCAATTTGATTTTTTATAAATCGCGTAAGGCGCTGAAAAGCCCAAGCGCCAAAAGAAATTAGGAGGAGAAGTCCCACAAGGGGGCCCAAGAGGGAGGGTAAAAGAGGTGATCGCCAGGGAGATGTGGAGAACCAATTTTGATACCAAGATTCTTGTTTTTCCCTTTCTCTTTTTTGCTTTTCTAGGCTAGCTGTAATTTTTTCTAAGCTATTCTTAACAAGTCCTGTTCTATCTACATATACGCAGCATTTTTTCTTTAAAGCCGCGCATTAGCCTCCTTGCTGTAGAAAAAGCAAATCTAATCCTCGTCGATTTTGGAGGATACCTTCTGCCAGAGAGCATCACCGTCAATAGCATCATGCGGAATGATGACGGGGAAGGCCTCATCATCATGGTTGTTGACCTGTAAAATAAAAATATTTTTGTTCTCAGGCGCCACCCTGGAATTAATTATATGGCTTTATTGTTTATTATATGGTTTTATTAATCTTTCAGGCAACCATCTAGCTCCCCCTTCTTTAGAATTATAAATGCAAGCTGATCCTTTTCCCCAGATAATGACTGGGTCAGGGCCATTCCATATTCCCGTCAGTGGGTCTTTCCATAGGGCCTGGGCGTAGTCTGTTTGTGTGGTGGGGTGCCAATGGCATTCTGCAGCAGATTTGCCATTAGCGTCAAGGGTTAAAAAGTTTAAAACAAAAGAGAGCATGTAATAGCAAAGTCTTATAGTTTCCTTTAAGGGAATATAATGTTTCTTGTGAGGCAAGTTTAATGAGGGTGTTTTTTAAAGTCTGATGAGCCCTTTCCACTATTCCTTGTCCTTGGGGGTTGTAGGGGATTCCAGTAATATGTTTTATGCTCTTTTGGGAGCAAAATTGTTTGAAATTTTGACTGGTATATCCGGGCCCATTGTCCGTCTTTATAGTTTGGGGTTGTCCCATGACAGAAAAAACATATAGGAGATGGTTTATAACATCTTTTGTGGCCTCCCCTAAATGAGCAGAGGCACAAATAAATCCACTAAAGGTATCAATGGTAACATGTACATATTTAACCTTCCAAAGGAGGGGATATGAGTAACATCCATTTGCCAAAGTTGTCCAGGTATGAGTCCTCTAGGGTTTACACCTACATGGGGTTCAGGGAGCAGGGTTAGGCAATTTCTGCAGTTTTTAACAATTTGTCTTGCCTATTCTCTAGTAATTTTAAATTTTAAGCGCAGGGTATGAGCATTAAGGTGGTGAACAGCATGGGCCTCTTGTGCAAAGGTCACCGGATTAACTGTTTGAGATAAGGTAACTATTTGGGCTGCCAAGTCAGCTAATTCATTGCCCCGAGTTAGTGGCCCAGGTAGGCCGGAATGAGCACGAATATGTCCTACAAAGAAAGGGTACGAACGTTGTCTAATAAGTTTTTGCAATTCAAAAAATAATTGAAAAGTAGGTGTAGTAGGCTGAAAAACCAGAACCATTTCTAAAACTTGTAAAGCTCTAACAACATAATGGCTATCCGAAAACAGATTAAAAGGGTGGGTCTTTAATAACCGAAAAACACAAAGCGCAGCAAATAATTCTACTAACTGAGTAGATTTAAAGGAAGTATTTACAAAGTGGGAAACATTATTAATAACATATGAAGCTTTTCCATTTTTTGAACCATCAATAAAGATGCTCAAAGTATTGGGGATGGGCTTTATCAAGGTATTTTTTAGAAAAACAAAAGGAATTATATTAAGGAATTGAATAAGTCTGTCGCTGGGCATGTGAGTATCAAAGCTACCCTGGGACCCAGTGCATAAAACAGCCCAATCATCTTGTCTTGGTTGTAACCAATTAATTTGTTTCTTAGAGTAAGGCATGATTATGATATCAGGATCCTTGCCAAAATATCTGACAGAAGTCTTGAGCCCCAGAAAAATAAGTTGGGAGACCAAAGAGGGGTAGGAGGGGAGTACCTTGGACTGAGAGGCGGAGGCATGAATCCATAACAGGGGCACGGTTTTTTGCCACAATAAACCGGTGGGTGTAAATTCTGTGGCAAAAATGATTAAATAAAGGGTCAAGGAGGGGTTGAAGTAACCTATATTTTGTTGTGTAATGGCCTCCTCTAACTTTATTAGGGCTTTTTCAGCTTCGGGCGTAAGTTTTCTGGGGGAGGAAGGGTCAGAATCTCCCTGTAGAATATTAAACAGGGGTTTGAGATCTCCTGTTGTTAATTTAAGGTGAGGACGTAGCCAATTAATGTCTCCAAGGAGTTTTTGGAAATCATTTAGACAATTTAGCTTATTCCTTTTGATTTGAATTTTTTGAGCATATATTAAAGAGGGCTCTAATGAAAACCCAGGAACAAGAAGGGATAGCAAGTTTGAATTTTTTCTGGGGAGATAAAAAGTCCTCTGTTTTGTAAAGCAATAACTATTTTTTGAGTCACTTGATGTGCCTCCAGTTCTAGTTTGGCAGCAATTAATAGGTCATCCATATAATGTATAATATATATATATATATATATATATATATATATATATATATATATGAGGGTATTGAACACGAATTGGGTCTATGGATTGAGCCACAAATTTTTGACAAAGAGTGGGAGAATTAGCCATACCCTGTGGCAAAACTCGCCATTGAAAGCGGGGATTAGGGCCTTTATGGTTTATCATGGGTATGGAAAAGGCAAATATTTTACAATCTCCAGGATCGAGGGGAATGGAGAAAAAACAGTCTTTTATATCTGCTACAATTTTAAAATATTCTTTAGGGATAGCTGTGGGAGAGCCAGGATGTTAGAAACCAGACGATGAACATGTCCCTAGATCAACCTGTAAGGCCTGGAAGGACTGGACTGAATCATGGTTAGCACTGTCAGCTAGTTTAGCTTTCCCAAGTTTTCCTTTAAATGACTCCTGGGGCTGTCTCTGATACCAGAGATAACATATGGCCTAGTGGTGGGGGGGGCTAACAATTGCTATCAGACCTGGGCAGAATGCTGGGCAGACAGCATTCTTTGGTTTGGAGGGGCATACAGCATTCCCTCCCAGTTCTGCACCTAAGAAAACCCACACAATTAGAAAATATACATCCAAGTATAGCAACCCCTCACATCAGTGTATCAATTCTGACTCTATTTACATTACTGCAGTTTAACTGCATACCAACTTTACTCAAGACATATTCATACCATTGGCGACATACTCAAACCTTTTACGACTTACATGAACATTCCATGATTATTTTCCCTTTTGAGCAAACATTTAAGAGAATTCCTTTCAGATCCTTTTTTTATTCAGATAAACCATTTTAAAGAGAGTCCTTGCAGTGAGCTTGAAGCTCGGCTTATAAGAAAAAACATTCCTGGCGGGGGAGGCCCGAACCTTCCAGAGTTTATAACAACTGTTCCTTCCTCTGGAGTTATAATTCTGGTGGTGGAGGAACAGAGGTCCAGTCCTGCGCTGCCTGCAGTGGCTCGGAACAAGTCTGAGTCAGCGATGTTTGCATCAGAGGCAGATTTTGGGTGGGAGGGGTCATTGGTTGTCGTGGTGGGTAGGTAGGGCCCCCTACTGGGGCCCATAGCCCGTTTCCCGAGACCGCAGATAAAGGCTGGCCATTTATATCGGTCTTGGACCGGCACTCTCTAGCCCAGTGAAGGCCTCTTTTGCATTTAGGACAAAGGCCAGGGGGAAGGGGGAGGGGAATCGTCCCAGGAACGCTGGGTTGTTTAATAGTTCCAGGGCATTCTCTAGCAAAATGTCCAATTTGTCCACATTTAAAACAGTTTTTAGGGCTAGATATTCGTCCTAGTTTTCCTGAAGGTGGAGTCTGGTTTTGGAGTATGGCTCCAATGGCCAAATTAATAGATTTAGACATTTTATGTTCAAAGGAATCCACATCATTGCAAATTTTAATCATACCATTTAAATCTAGGGTCTTTGTTTTGTCTCTTAAAGCAGCTTTACAGGCTGCATTAGCATTTTCTATGGCCAACTGTCTAACTATAATATCATCTGTATTTACCTCACCTAATATTCTTTCGGCTGCTTCCAAAAGTCTGACAACAAATTGAGAATATGGTTCATTATTGCCTTGTACTACCCTGGAAAGAGAGGTAGTAACCGCTCCTGCAGCAGGCACGGCTCTCCAGGCGGCCAGGGCAGCCTGAGCAGTCTGGGTTAATATTCCTGCAGGGAGTTTTTGTTGTTTTTCCTCCAAGGCAAATTTGCCCCTCTCTGAAATTTTATCAGAAGACCATGAAGCCATTTGTGTATGTTTTTTATTGGTAATGGCTTGATTTTCTGCCTTATCTATAAATTCAGCTTTCCAGGTTAGATATTGACTCCTGGTTAAAACAGACTGTACAATCTTGTGCCACTCAAGAGGCAATAAATGTCCCTCACCCCCGAGGCCCTCCAGTACTGTTAAAGTAAAAGGGGCGTTAATTCCATAATTCTTAACAGCCGAATGAAGTTCTTCAATTTGTTTAAACGTCAATCTCCTATATGTAATTTGAGAATGTCTCCTTGCCTCCTCCTGATCACCCCCTTCCTCCTCGGAGGCAGAGGAATCTAGGTTTTGTCCCTCCTCCTGCCTTCTGGTGGTGTCCGCCTCCTCCTCTCCCGCTTCTCCTCCCTCCCCCTCTTGTTCCCGAGGTTGAGTGTTAGAGCGAGTAATTACGGGGAAGGAGAGGGAAACAGTTTGTGCCCCGGATCTGAGTCTACTATTGCGACCCTTTGAGGCCGAGGGTGTTTTAGCGGGCTTGTTACCCGAGGCATGGGGGGTAGTCATGGCTTCCCCAACAAGATCCATTTGTAAATCATGAATTTGCAAAGTGAGGTCCCTTAACTCTCTTTTTAAATGAAGCACGTTTTTAAATTCTGTCACTTGTTTCAAGAGAGAGTCTTTGGATTTAAGGAGACCTTGCACCTCCGGAGGAACAGAGAATGATCTCACCATTTCCTGTGGTGGGGCTGACGGGAGAGAGGTGTCTGGATAGGGGGGAGGGATGGGCCTGTGAAGGGCCCTTATTTCTGGAGTCTGTGTAGCTGCAGAAACTTGGGGAAGAGGAAAAGGGCCATATCTTTCTTCCTCATAATGCGCTGCCTCCTCCTCTAGCTCCACCTCAGAGGAGGGGTTGAGCCTGCCATTATCAGGAGAAGTCTTAGGAATAATAGGACAAATATTTTTATAAGGTTTTAGTGACATATTTTTCTTTCAACAAAACAAAAGAATTTTACCAAATCTTTCTTTTTAACTCTTATTCCTCTCTCCCTAAGTGATCCTTTCATTTCTTTTATAAATAAAACCTCTTTTGATAACGCTTTGCCCATGGTTGATGGGACGGCAGAACTTACCTCAAGACTCTCCCACGGTGCACGAGCAATGCGGTGTGGCCGTCTCTACCTTAATATAATCGGGGTCCCCTGCTCTCCACGCCGTCCGGTAGGTCACCGTGCCTCGAGCCCCACGTTGGGCGCCACTTCTCCCGACATGCGGGTTCAATTATTCATGAGGCTTGAGGGGGCACCTCCTAAAAGAAGAAAACCAATGGGGGAAAGAGAGGAAGGAGACCAGGCGCATAAAGAAAGACAGAGACAATCTGAGTCGCGTCAAGGTCTCATTTATAAAAAGTAAAGCAGGGTTTATATACCCTGAGTGTAAGGAAGGGAGTATAGAGGGGGGGGTGGAGAGTTTTTGTGATAACAAGAACGGGAAATCTCAAGGTTAGGGGTGGGTCAGGCTGTTCTTTTGGTCATTGTGCTAACCCAAGCAAAAACCTGCGGTTGTTCCGAGAAGTATTTTGTGCAGATGACTCAACCAGATGCGATTTGCTCAAGGCTACAGGGTCTTTGCTTTGTTCCGTTTGACTCCTTGGTCTCTGACATAACCCTAACCCTAACACCTAACCCTACCCCTACCCCTAACTCTAACCCTAAGCCTAAGCCTAACCCTAAACCTAATCCTAACCCTATCCCTAACCCTAACCCCAACCCAAACTCTACACCTACCCTTAACCCTCACCCTAACCCTAACCCTACCCCTCCCCCAAACCCTAACCCTTACCCTACCGCTACCACTAACCTTACCCCTACCCCTCACCCTAACCCTACCGCTACCCCTAATCCTAACGCTAACCCTAACCCTAGCCCTAGCCCTAAACCTAACCAAAACCCTAACCATAACCCTAACCCTACCCCTACCCCTACCCCTAATCCTACCCGTAAACCTAACACTAACCCTAACCCTAACCCTACCCTTAACCCCAACCCTACACTGAACACAAACTCTACCCCTACCCCTAACCCTAACCCTAAACCTAAAACCCTAACCCTGACCCTAACCCTACCCCTACTCCTACCCCTACCCCTACCCCTACTCCTAACACTACCCCTACACCTAACCCTAACCATAACCATAACCCTAACCCTAACCCTAACCCTACCCCTACCCCTACCACTACCCTACCACTAACCCTAAACCTAACCCTAACCCTACCCTTAACCCTAAGCCTAACCCTAACCCTACCCGAACCGTAACCCTAACCCTAACCCTAACCCTAAAACCCTAACCCTAACCCTAACCCTAACGCTACTCCTACCCCTACCCCTACCCCTACCCCTACCCCTACACCTAACCCTAAGCCTAACCCTAACCCTAATCCTACCCCTAACCCTACCCCTACCCATAACCCTAACCCTAACCCTAACCCTAACCCTACCCTACCGCAAACCCTAACCGTAATCCTAACCCTAAACCTAACCCTACCCCTAAACGTAACCCTAAACCTAACCCTAACTCTAACCCTACCCTTAACCCTAACACTCCCCCTACCCCTAATTCTACCCCTAACCCAAACCCTAACCCTAACCCTACCCTACAACAAACCCTAACCCTAACCCTAACCTACTACTACCCCTACCCCTACCCGTACCCCTAAACCTAATCCTATATCTAACCCTACTCCTAACCCTAATCCTAAACCTAACCCTAACACTAACCCTAACCCAAAACCTACACGTACCCCTCACATTATACCTAACCCTAACCCTAACACTACCCCTTACCCTACCACAAACCCTAACCCTAACCCTAACACCTACCCTACCCCTACCCCTAACACTAACCCTAACCCTAAGCCTAACCTTAACACCAATCCAAACCCTATCCCTAACCCTAACTCCAACCCAAACCCTACACCTACACTTAACCCTAACCCTAACCCTAACCCTAACCCTCCCCTCCCCCAAACCCTAACCCTTACCCTACCCCTACCCCTATCCTTACCCCTACCCCTCACCCTAACCCTACTGCTACCCCTAACCCTAACTCTAGCCCTAGCCCTAAACCTAACCGAAACCCTAACCCTACCCCTACCCCTACCCCTAACCCTAACCCTACCCGTAAACCTAACCCTAACCCTAACCCTAACCCTACCCTTAACCCTAACCCTACCCTTAACCCTAACCCTACACCGAACCCAAACTCTACCCCTACCCCTAACCCTAACCCTAACCCTAAAACCCTAACCCTAACCCTAACACTAACCCTAAAACCCTACCCCTACCCCTACCCCTACCCCTACCCCTACTCCTAACCCTACCCCTACAACTAACCCTAACCCTAACCTTAACCCTAACCCTACCCCTAAACCTACCACTACCCCTACCCCTACCCTACCCCTACGCCTAAACCTAGACCTAATCCTAACCCTAACCCTGCCTTTAACACTAACCATAACACTAACCCTACCCGAACCCTAACCCTAACCCTAACCCTAACCCTAACCCTAAAACCCTAACCCTAACCCTAAACCTAACCCTAACACTACTCCTACCCCTACCCCTTCCCCTACACCTAACCCTACCCCTACACCTAACCCTAAGTCTAACCCTAACCCTAATCCTACACCTAACCCTACCCCTACCCCTAACCTTAACCCTAACCCTAACCCTATCCTACCCCAAATCCTAACCGTAATCCTAACCCTAACCCTAACCCTAATCCTACCCCTAACCCTATCCCTACCCCTAACCCTAACCCTAAACCTAACCCTACCCCTAACCCTAATCCTAAACCTAACCCTAACACTAACCCTAACCCAAAACCTACACCTACCCCTAACCCTATACCTAACCCTAACCCTAACACTACCCCTTACCCCGCTCCTAACCCTAACCCTAACCCTAACTCCTAACCCTACCCCTACACCTAACCCTAAACTTAACCCTAAGCCTAACCCTAACCCTAAACCTAACCCTAACCCTAACCCTAACTCAAACCCTACACCTTCACCTAACCATAACCCTAACCCTAACGCTAACCCTATCCCTCCCCCAAACCCTAACCCAAACCCTACCGCTACCCCTACCCCTACCCCTACCCCTAACCCTACCCCTACGCCTAACCCTAACCCTAACGCTAACCATAAAACCAGAACCCTAACCCTAACCCTAACCCTAGCCCTAGCCCTAAACCTAACCCAAACCCTAACACTAGCCCTAGCCCTAACCCTAACGCTAAACCTAACCCTAGCCCTAGCCCTAACCCTAACCCTAACGCTAAACTTAGCCCTAGCCCTAACCCTAACCCTAACCCTAACCCTACCCTACACCTAATCCTAACCCTAACCCTAACTCTACCCCTACCCCTACCCCTACCCCTACACCTAAACCTAACCCTAACCCTACACCTAACCCTACCCCTACCCTTAACCCTACCCCTAAGCAGAACCCTAACCTTATCCCTAAACCTAACCCTAACACTAACCATAACACTACCCCTTACCCTAACCCTAACCCTAACACTACCCCGAACCCTAAACCTAACCCTAACCCTAACACTAAAACCCTAACCCTACCCCTATCCCTACCCCTACCCCTAACCCTAACCCTAACCCTAACCCTACGCTTACCCCTAACCCTAACCCTAACCCTAAACCTACGCCTAAACCTAACCCTAACCCTAACCCCAACCTTACCCTTAACCCTAAATCTACCCCTACCCCTAACTCTACCCCTACCCCTAAACCTAACCCTCACCCTAACAGTAACCCTAACCCTACCCCAAACCCTAACCCTAACCCTAACCCTAAACGTAACCCTACCCTTATCGCTAACAATACCCCTAATCCTAACCCTACCCCTACCCCTAACCCTACCCCTGCACCTAACCTTAACCCTAACTCTAACCCTACACCTACCCTTAACCGTACCCCAACCCGAACCCTAACCCTAACCCTACCACTAACCCTAACTCTAATCCTAACCCTACCCCTACTCCTACCCCTAACCATAACCCTAAACATAACGCTAAACCTACCCCTACCCCTAAACGTTACCCTAACCCTAACCCTATCCCCTAACCCTAACCTTAACCCTACCCCTACCCCTACCCCTAACTCTAACCCTAACCCTAACACTAAACCTAACCATAGCTCTAGCCCTAACCCTAACCCTAAACCTAACCCTACCCATAAACCTAACAATAACCCTAACCCTATTCCTCACCCTACCCTTAACCCTAACCCTGCCCCTACCCCTAACCCTAAACCTATCCCCTAAACCTAACCCTAACCCTAACCCTAGCCCTAGCCCTAGCCCTAACCCTAACCCTAAACCTAACCCAACCCCTACCCATACCCCTACCCCTAACCCTACCCCTACACCTAACCCTAACCCTAACACTAACCCTAGCCCTAGCCCTAGCCCTAATCCTAACCCTAACCCTAACCCTAACTCAGACCCTACACCTACCCCTAACCCTACCCCTACCCCTACCCCTAACCCTAACCCTGACGCTAAGCCTAAAACCGGAACCCTAACGCTAACCCTAACCCTAGCCCTAACACTAGCCCTAGCCCTAAACCTAACGCTAACCCTAACCCTAGCCCTAGACCTAACCCTAAACCTAACGCTAAACTTAGCCCTAGACCTAACCCTAACCCTAACCCTAACCCTACCCTACACCTAATCCTAACCCTAACCCTAACTCTACTCCTACTCCTACCCCTACACCTACACCTAACCCTAACCCTACACCTAACCCTACCCCTACCCTTAACCCTACCCCTAATCAGAACCCTAACCTTACCCCTAAACCTAACCCTAACACTAACCATAACACTACCCCTAACCCTAACCCTAACCCTAACACTACCCCGAACCATAACCCTAACCTTAACCCTAACACTAAAACCCTAACCCTACCCCTACACCTACCCCCACCCCTACCCCTACCCCTAACCCTAACCCTACCCTTACCCCTAACCCTAACTCTAAACCTAACCCTACCCCTAACCCTAACCCTACGCCTAAACCTAACCCCAACCCTAACCCCAACCTTACGCTTAAGGCTAACTCTACCCCTTAAACCTAACTCTAACCCTACAACTACCCTTAACCCTACCCCTAACCCGAACCCTACCCCTAACCCTACCCCTAACCCTAACTCTCACCCTAACCCTACCCCTACCCCTAACCCTAACCCTAAACATAACGCTAAACCTACACCTACCCCTACCCCTAAACATTATCCTAACCCTAACCCTATCCCCTAACCCTAACCCTAACCCTAGCCCTAGCCCTAACTCTAACCCTAACCCTACCCCTACCCCTACACCTAACCCTAACCCTAACCCTAACACTAAACCTAACTATAGCTCTAGCCCTAACCCTAACCCTAAACCTAACCCTAGCCCTAGGCCTAACCTTAACCTAACCCTAACACAAACCCTAGCTCAAGCCATAACCCTAACCCTAACCCTAACCCTAGCCCTACCCCTAACCCTACCCCTAATCCTAACCCTAACCCTAACCCTAACCCTACCCCTCACCCTAACCCTAACCCTACCCCTAACCCTAAAGCTAACCCAACCCTACCCTCCCCCAAACCCTAACACTAACCCTACCGCTACCCCTAGCCTACCCTTACTCCTAAACCTAACCCTACCCCTACCCCTAACACTAACCCTAACTCTAACCCTAAAACCATAATCCTAAATCTAACCCTAACCCTAACCCAAGCCCTAAACCTAACCCTAACCATAACACTAGCCCTAGCCCTAACCCTAACCCTACCCCTAGCCCTAGTCCTAACCCTAACCTTAACCCTAGAACTAGCCCTAGCCCTAACCCTAACCCTAACCCTAACCTTAACCCTACACTATTCCTAATCCTAACACTAACCCTAACCCTACCCCTACCCCTACCCCTACACTTAACCCTAAACCTACCCCTAAACCTACCCCTAACTTTAACCCTACCCCTAAGCAGAACCCTACCCCTACACCTACCCCTACCCCTAACCCTAAACCTACCCCTTCCCCTACCCCTAACCTTAACCCTACCCTTACCCCTAAACCTAACCTTAACCCTAACCCTAAACCTACCCATAAACCTAACCCTACCCATAAACCTAACACTAACCCTAACCCTAACCCTAACCCTACCCTTAAACCAAACCCTACCCCTACATTTAACCCTAAACCTAACCCTACCCCTAACTCTACCCTTAACCCTAACTCTACCCCTAACCCTAACCCTATCCCCTAACCCTAACCCTAGCAATAGCGCTAACCGTAAACCTAACCCTAACCCTACCCCTACCCCTAACACTAAACTTAACCCTACCTCTAGCCCTAACCCTAAACCTAAACCTAACTCTAGCCTTAGGCTTAATCTTAACCCACAACCTACACTAAACCTAGCCCAAGCCCTAGCCCTAACCCTAACCCTAAACCTAACCCTAGCCCTACCCATAACACTAACCCTAATCCTAACCCTAACCCTAAACCTAACCCTATCCCTAACCCTAACCCTACCCCTAACCCTACCCCTAACCCTACCCCTAACCCTAACCCTAACCCTAAATCTACCCCTAACCCTAACTCTAACCCTAACCCTACCCTCCCCCAAACACTAACCCTAACCCTACCGCTTCCCCTACCCCTACCCCTAACCCTAATCCTTGCCCTACCCCTACCCCTACCCCTACCCCTAACCTGAACCCTAACCCTAATCCTAAAACCGTAACGCTAACCCTAACCCTAACCCTTGCCCTGGCCCTAAACCTAACCCTAACCCAAACACTATCCCTAGCCCTAACCCTAAACCTAACCCTACCCAAGCACTAACCCTAACCCTAACCCTAGCCCTAGCCCTAGCCCTAGCCCTAACCCTAACCCTAACCTTAGCCCTAGCCCTAACCCCAACCCTAACTCTAACCGGACCCTTAAACCTACCCCTACCCCTACATTTAACCCTAACCCTACCCCTAGCCCTAACTCTACCCCTAACCCTAACCCTAACCCTACCCAAACCCTAAACCTAACCCTAACCCTACCCCTAACCCTAACCCTAAACTTAACCCTAAACCTACCATACCCCTACCCCTAACCCTACCACTACACCTAACCCTAACCCTAACCCTTACCCTACACCTACCCGTAACCCTACCCCTAATCCGAACCCTAACCATAACCTTACACCTAACCCTAAACCTAACCCTAACCCTACCCCTACCCCTAACCCTAATCCTAACCCTAAAACTAACCCTACCGCTACCCCTAAACCTACCCCTATCCCTAAACCTAACCCTAACCCTAACCCTAACCCAAACCCTAAACCTAACCCTAACTCTAAAGCTAACCCATAACCCTAACCCTAACCCTAACCCTACCCCTACCCCAAACCCTAACCCTAACCCTAACCCTCCTTCTACCCCTACACCTAACCCTAAACCTAACCCTAACACTAACCCTAACCCTAATCCTAACCCTAACCCTAACTCGAAACCTAAACCTAACCCAAAACCTACACCTACACCTAACCCTAAACCTAACCCTAACCCTACCCCTAACACTAACATTAACCCTAACCCTAACCCTACCCCTAACCCTATCCCTAACCCTAACCCTAACCCTACCCCTAACCCAAAGCCTAACACTATCCCTACCCCAACACTTACCCCTACCCCTACCCCTAAACCTAACCTTAAACCTAACCCTACCCCTACCCCTAACCTAACCCTAACCCTAACCCTACCCCTACCCCTAACCCTAACCCTAAACGTAACACTAACCCTAGCTCTAGCCCTAACCCTAATCCTAACTCTAACCCTAACCGGAACCTTATCCCTAACACTAACCCTTACCCTAAAACCCTAACCTTAAACCTAACCCTACCCCTACCCCTAATCCTACCCCTACACCTAACCCTAACCCTAACCGTACCCCTAAACGTAACCCTAAACCTAACCCTAACTCTAACCCTACCGTTAACCCTAACCCTACCCCTACCCCTGACTCTACCCCTAACCCTAACCCTAACCCTACCCTACAGCAAACCCTAACCCTAACCCTAACCTAATACTACCCCTACCCCTACCCGTACCCCTAAACCTAACCCTATATCTAACCCTACCCCTAACCCTAATCCTAAACCTAACCCTAACACTAACCCTAACCCAAAACCTACACGTACCCCTAACATTATACCTAACCCTAAACCTAACACTACCCCTTACCCTACCCCAAACCCTAACCCTAACCCTAACACCTAACCCTACCCCTACCCCTAACCCTAACCCTAACCCTAAGCCTAACCCTAACCCTAATCCTAACCCTATCCCTAACCCTAACCCCAACCCAAACCCTACACCTACCCTTAACCCTAACCCTAACCCTAAACGTAACCCTACCCCTCACCCAAACCCTAACCCTTACCCTACCGCTACCCCTAACCCTAACCCTAACCCTAACCCTAGCCCTAGCCCTAAACCTAACCCAAACCCTAACCCTAACCCTACCCTTAACCCTAACCCTACCCTTAACCCTAACCTTACACCAAACCCAAACTCTAGCCCTACCACTACCCATAACCCGAACCCTAAAACCCTAACCCTAACCCTAACCCTACCCCTACCCCTACCCCTACACCTAACCCTACCCCTACACCTAACCCTGACCCTTACCTTAACCCTAACCCTACCCCTAACCCTACCCCTACCCCTACACCTACCCCTACCCCTACACCTAACCCTACCCCTACACCTAACCCTGACCCTTACCTTAACCCTAACCCTACCCCTAACCCTACCCTACCCCTAACCCTACCCTACCCCTACCCCTAAAACTAAACCTAACCTAAACCTAACCCTACCCTTAACCCTAACCCTAACTCTAACCCTACCCGAACCCTAAACCTAACCCTAACCCTAACCCTAAAACACTAACCCTAACCCTAACCCTACTCCTACCCCTACCCATACCCCTACTCCTAACCCTACCCCTACACCTAACCCTAAGCCTAACCCTAACCCTAATCCTACACCTACCCTACACCTACCCCTACCACTAACCCTAACCCTACCCTACCCCAAATCCTAACCGTAATCCTAACCATAACCCTAACCCTACTCCTACCCCTAACCCTATCCCTACCCCTAACCCTAACCCTAAACCTAACCCTACCCCTAACCCTAATCCTAATCCTAACCCTAACACTAACCCTAACTCAATCCCTATACCTACCCCTAACCCTATACCAAACCCTAACCCTAACTCCTAACCCTACCCCTACCCCTAACCCTAACCTTAACCCTAAGCCTAACCCTAACCCTAATCCTAACCCTAACACTAACCCTAACTCAATCCCTATACCTACCCCTATCCCTAACCCAAACCCTAAAGCTAACCCTATCCCTCCCCCAAACCCTAACCCTAACCCTACCGCTACCCCTACCCCTCCCCCTACCCCTAACCCTACCGCTACCCCTACCCCTACCCCTACCCCTAACCCTACCCCTAAGCCTAACCCTAACCCTAACCCTAACCCTAACGCTAACCCTAAAACCGGAACCCTAACCCTAACCCTAGCCCTAGCCCTAAACCTAACCCAAACCCTAACACTAGCCCTAGACCTAACCCTAACCCTAACACTAAACATAGCCCTAGCCCTAACCCTAACCCTAACCCTAACCCTACCCTACACCTAACCCTAACCCTACACCTAACCCTACCCCTACCCTTAACCCTACCCCTAATCAGAACCCTAACCTTATCCCTAAACCTAACCCTAACACTAACCATAACACTACCCCTAACAATAACCCTAACCCTAACACTACCCCGAACCATAACCCTAACCGTAACCCTAACACTAAAACCCTACCCCTACCCCTACCCCTACCCCTACCCCTAACCCTAACCCTACCCTTACCCCTAACCCTACCCCTAACCCTAAACCTAACCCTACCCTAACTCTAACCCTACGCCTAATCCTAACCTTAACCCTAACCCCAACCTTACCCTTAAACCTAACTCTACCCCTAACCTTAAACCTAACCCTCACCCTAACCCTAACCCTAACCCTACCCCAAACCCTACCCCTAACCCGAACCCTAAACCTAACCCTACCCCTAACCCTACCCCTACCCCTAACCCTACCCCTGCACCTAACCTTAACCCTAACTTTAACCCTACAACTACCCTTAACCCTACCCCTAAACCGAACCCTAACCCTAACCCTACCCCTAACCCTAACCCTAACCCTACCCCTACCCCTACCCCTACCCCTACCCCTAACCCTAACCCTAAACATAACGCTAAACCTACACCTACCCCTACCCCTAACCATTACCCTAACCCTAACCCTATCCCCTAACACTAACCCTAACCCTAGCCCTAGCCCTAATCCTAACCATAAACCTACCCCTACCCCTACCCCTACCCCTACCCCTAACCCTAACCCTAACACTAAACCTAACCATAGCTCTAGCCCTAACCCTAACCCTAACCCTAACCCTAACACTAACACTAACACTAAACCTAAACCTAGGTTTAGCCCTAACACTAACCCTAAACCTAACCCTAGCCCTAGGCCTAACCTTAACCCTACCCCTAACACTAACCCTAGCCCAAGCCCTAGCCCTAACCCTAACCCTGATCCTAGCCCTACCCCTAACCCTAACCCTAATCCTAACCCTACCCCTACCCCTAGGGTTAGGGGTAATGTTAGGGTTAGGTTTAGGGTTTGGTGTAGGGGTAGAAGGAGGGTTAGGGTTAGGGTTAGGGTTTGGGGTAGGGGTAGGGTTAGGGTTAGGGTTAGGTTTAGGGTTAGGGTTAGGGTTAGGTGTAGGGTTAGTGTTAGGGTTAGGGTTAGGGTTAGGTGTAGGGGTAGGGTTAGGGGTAGGGGTAGGGGTAGTGGTAGGTTTAGGGTTAGGGTTTTAGGGTTAGGGTTATGGTTAGTGTGAGGGTTAGGGTTAGGGTTCGGGTTTGGGTTAGGGCTAGAGCTAGGTTTAGGGTTGAGGTAGAGTAGGGTTAGGGTTAGGGTTATGGTTAATGGTAGAGTTAGGGTTAGGTGTATGGTTAGGGTTAAGGGTAGGGTTAGGGTTAGGGTTTCGGTTGGGTTTAGGGGTAGGGTTAGGGTTAGGGGTAGGGGTAGGGTTAGGGGTAGGTTTAGGGTTAGGGTTAGGTTTAGGGGTAGGGTGAGGGTTAGCGTTAGGGTTAGGGCTAGGGCTAGGGCTAGGGTTAGGGTTAGGGTTAGGTTTAGGGGTAGGGCTAGGGCTAGGGTTAGGGTTAGGTTTAAGGTTAGGGTTAGGGGTAGGGTTTGGGTTAGGGTTAGGGTTAGGGGTAGGGTTAGGGATAGGGCTAGGGTTAGGGTTAGGGTTAGGTTTAGGGGTAGGGGTAGGGGTAGGGGTAAGGTTACGGGTAGGTTTAGGGTTAGGGGTAGGCATAGGGGTAGGGGTATGTTTAGGGTTAGGGTTAGGATTAGGGGTAGAGTAGGGTTAGAGTTAAGGTTAGGGTTATGGCTAGGGCTAGGGTTAGGTTTAGGGTTAGTGCTTGGACTAGGGCTAGGATTAGGTTAGGGTTAGGGTTAGGGCTAGGGCTAGGGTTAGGGTTAGCGTTAGGGTTAGGGCTAGGGCTAAGGTTAGGGTTAGGGTTAACCTTAGGGTTATGGTTAGGGGTTGGGTAAGGGTTAGTGTTAGGTTAAGTTTAGGGATAGGGGTAAGGTTAGGGTTAGGGGTAGGGGTAGTTGTAGGGATAAGGGTAGGGATAGTGTTAGGTTTTGGGGTAGGGGTAGGGTTAGGGTTAGGGGTAGGGGTAGGGGTAGGGTTAGGGTTAGGGTTAGGTTTAATGTTAGGGTTAGGGGTGGGAGTTGTGTTAGGGGTAGGGGTTAGGGTTAAGAGTAGGGGTAGGGGTAGGGTAAGGGGTAGTGTTAGGGTTAGTGTTAGGTTTAGGATTAAATGTAGGTGTAGGTTTTGGGTTAGGTTTATGGTTATGGTTAGGGTTAGGGTTAGGATTAGGGTTAGGGTTATGGTTAGGGTTAGCGTTAGGGTTAGGGGTAGGGGTAGGGGTAGGAGTAGAATTAGGGTTAGGGTTAGGGTTAGGGTTTGGGGTAGGGGTAGGGTTATGGTTAGGGTTAGGGTTAGGGTTAGGGTTAGAGTTAGGGTTAGGGTTAGGGTTAGGAGTACGGGTAGGGGAAGGGTAAGGGGAAGGGTAGGGGTAAGGTTAGGGTTAGGGTTAGGGTTAGGGTTTTAGGGTTAGGGTTAGGGTTAGGATTTGGGGTAGGGTTAGGGTTAGGGTTAGGGGAAGGTTTAGGGTTAGGGGTAGGGGTAGGGGTAGGGTGAGTGGTAGGGTTAGGGTTAGGGTTAAAGATAGGTGTAGGGTTAGGGTTAGGGTTAGGGTTAGGATTAGGGTTAGGGTTAGGGGTAGGGCTAGGGTTAGGTTTAGGGCTTGGGATAGGGCTAGGGTTAGGGTTAGGTTTAGGTTTAGGGTTAGGGCTAGGGCTAGGCTTAGTGTTCGGTTTAGGTTTAGGGCTATAGCTAGGTTTAGGTTTAGGGTTATGTTTAGGGTTAGGGTTAGGTTTAGGCTTAGGTTTAGGGATAGGGATAGGGATAGGGTTGGGGGTAGGGGTAGGTTTAGGGGTAGGGGTAGGCGTAGGGGTAGGGGTAGGGTTAGGGCAAGGGTTAGGATTAGGCGTATGGTAGGTTTAGGGTTAGGGTTAGGGTTAGGGCTAGGGCTAGGGTTAGGGTTAGGTTTATGGCTTGGGCTAAGGCTAGGGTTTGGGTTAGGGTTAGGGTTAGGGCTTGGGATAGGGTTAGGGTTAGTGTTAGGGTTAGGCCAGGGCTAGGGTTAAGTTTAGGTTTAGGGTTAGGGTTAGATATAGGGTTAGGGTTAGCGTTAGGGTTAGGGGTACGGGTAGGAGCAGGGGTAGGGTTAGTTTTAAGGTTTGGGGTAGGGGTAGGTTTAGGGCTAGGGCTATGGTTAGGGTTAGGGTTAGTGTTAGAGTTAGGGGTAGGGTTAGGGTTTGGGTTAAATTAGGGTTAGGGTTATGGGTAGGGTTAGGGTTAGGGTTAGGGTTAGAGGTACGGGTAGCCTTAGGCGTAGGGTTAATGTTAGGGTTGGGGTAGGGGTAGGGGTCAGGGTTAGGGTTAGGGTTAAGGGTAGGGGTAGGGTAAGGGCTAGTGTTAGAGTTAGGTTTAGGTTTAGGTGTAGGTGTATGTTTTGGCTTAGGGTTAGGGTTAGGGTTAGGATTAGTGTTAAGGGTAGGGTTAGGGGTAGGGGTAGGGGTAGGACTAGGCTTAGGGTTAGGGTTAGTGTTATTGTTTGGGGTAGGGGTAGGGTTAGGGTTAGGTTTAGGGTTAGGGGTAGGGGTAGGGGTAGGGGTAGGGGTTAGGGTTAGGGTTAGGTTTAGGTGTAGGGCTAGGGTTAGGGTAAGGGTTAGGGTTAGGCTTAGAGCTAGGGTTAGGGTTAGGTTTAGGGTTGGGTTTAGGGGTAGGGTAGGGATAGGGTTAGGATTAGAGTTAGGGTTAGGGTTATAGGGTAGGGTTAGGGTTACGGTTAGGGGTAGGGATAGGGTTAGTGTTAGGGGTAGGGGTAGGGGTAGGGTTAGGGTTAGGGTTTGGGTAGGGGTTGGGTTAGGGTTAGGTTAATGGTTCGGGTTAGGGGTTAGGGGTAAGGGTAGGGGCAGGTGTAGGGGTAGTGTTAGGGTTAGGGCTATGTGAATGGTTAGGGTTAGGGGTAGGGGTAGGATTAGGGTTAGGGTTAGGCTTAGGGTTAGTTTTAGGGTTAGGGTTAGGGTTATGAGTAGGGTTAGGTTTAGGCATAGGGTTAGGGGTAGGCGTAGGGGTAGGGTTAGGGTTAGGGTTAGGGTTAGGGTTAGGTTTAGGGGTAGGGCTAGGGTTAGGGTTAAGGTTAGGGTTAGGGCTAGGGCTTGGGCTACGGTTAGTCTAAGGGTTAGGGTTAAGGTTAGGCCTAGGGGTTGTTTTAGGGTTAGGGCTAGAGCTAGGGTTAGGTTTAGTTTTAGGTTTCGGGTTAGGGTTAGGGGTAGTGGTATGGGTAGGGGTAGGGGTAGGGTTAGGTTTAGGGTTAGGGTTAGGGCTAGGGCTAGGGCTAGAGTTAGGGTTAGGGTTAGGGTTAGGGGATATGTTTAGAGTGAGGGTTAGGGTTAGCATTAGGGGTAGGGGTAGGTTTAGGGTTAGGTTTAGGGTTAGTGTTAGGGGTAGGGGTAGGGGTAGGGGTAATGGCAGGGTTAGGGTTAAGGGTAGTGATAGGGATAGGGTTAGGGCTATTGTTAGGTTTAGGGATAGGGTTAGGTTTAGGGGTTAGGGTAGGGTTAGGGTTAGGGGTAGGGGAAGGGGTAGGGGTAGGGTTAGGGTTAGGGTTAGGGTTTTCGTGTTAGGGTTAGGGTTAGGGTTAGGGTTCGGGGTTGGGTTAGGGTTAGGGTTAGGGGTAGTGTTATGGTTAGTGTTAGGGTTAGAGTTAGCGGTAGGATTAGGGTTAGGGTTAGGGTTAGGGGTAGAGCTAGGTCTTGGGTTAGGGTTAGTGTTAGGGCTAGGGCTAGTGTTAGGGTTAGGGTTAAGTTTAGGGTTAGGGCTAGGGCTAGTGTCAGGGTTAGGTTAGGGTTTGGGTTAGGGTTAGGTCTAGGGCTAAGGTTAGGGTTAGGTTAGGGTTAGGGTTAGGGGATAGCCTTAGGGTTAGGGTTAGGTTTAGGGGTAGGGGTAGGGTTAGGAATAGGTTAAGGGTTAGGGTTAGGGGTAGGGGTAGGGTTAGGGTTAGGGTTAGGGTTAGGGGTAAGGTTAGGGTTCTGATTAAGGGTAGGGTTTAAGGTAGGGGTAGGGTTAGGGGTAGGGTTAGGGTTAGGTGTAGGGGTATGCGTAGGTGTAGGGGTAGGGTAGGGTTACGGTTAGGATTAGAGATAGGGTAGTTTTAGCGTAGGGTTAGGGTTAGGGTTAGGGCTAGGGCTATGGATAGGGTTAGTGTTAAGGCTAGGGCTAGGGCTAGGGTTAAATTTAGGGTTAGTGCTAGGGCTAGGGTTAGGGTTAGGGTTAGGGTTAGGGTTAGGGCTAGGCTATTGTTAGGGTTAGGGTTACGGTTTTAGATTAGCTTTAGAGATAGGGTTAGGGGTAGGGGTAGGGGTAGGGGAAGCGGTAGGGTTAGGGTTATGGTTTGGGGGAGGGTAGGGTTAGGGTTAGGTTTAGGGTGAGGGATAGGGTTAGGGTTAGGATTAGGGGTAGGTTTAGGGGTAGGGTGAGGATTAGGGTTAGGGGTAGAGTTAGGGGTAGGGGTAGGGTTAGGGTTAAATGTAGGGGTAGGGTTTGGTTTAAGGGTCGGGTTAGAGTTATGGTTAGGGTTAGGGCTAGTGCTAAGGTTAGGGTTAGGGTTAGGGTTAGGGCTAGGGCTAGGGCTAGGGTTAGGGTTAGGGTTAGTGCTTGCGTAGGGTTAGGGTTAGGGTTAGGGCTAGGGCTAGTGTTTGGGTTATGGTTAGGTTTAGGGCTAGGGCAAGGGTTAGGATTAGGGTTAGGGTTTAGGTTTTAGGATTATGGTTAGGGTTAAGGTTAGGGGTAGCGATAGGGGTAGGGCAAGGGTTAGGTGTAGGGGAAGGGGTAGGGTTAGGGTTAGAGTTTGGGGGAGGGTAGGGTTAGGGTTAGGGGTAGGGTTAGGGGTAGGGTTAGGGTTAAGGGTAGATTTAGGGGTAGGGGTACGGTTTGGGTGAGGGGTAGGGGTAAGGGTAGGGGTAGGGTTAGGGTTAGGGTTAGTGTTAGGATTAGGGTTAGGGTTAGGGGTAGGGCTAGGGTTAGGGTTATGGTTAGGGCTAGGGCTTGGGCTAGGGTTAGTGTTAGGAGTAGGGTTAAGGTTAGGCCTAGGTTAGGTTTAGGGTTAGTGTTAGGGCTAGACCTAGGTTTAGGTTTAGTGTTAGTGTTAGTGTTAGGGTTAGGGTTAGGGTTAGGGCTAGGTTTAGGTTTAGAGTTAGGGTTAGGGCTAGAGCTATGGTTAGGTTTAGTGTTAGGGTTAGGGTTAGGGTTAGGGGTAGGGGTAGGGGTAGGGTTATGGTTAGGATTAGGGCTAGGGCTAGGGTTAGGGTTAGTGTTAGGGGATAGGGTTAGGGTTAGGGTAATGGTTATTGGTAGGGGTAGGTGTAGGTTTAGCGTTATGTTTAGGGTTAGGGGTAGGGGTAGGGGTAGGGGACGGGTTAGGGTTAGAGTTAGGGATAGGGGTAGGGTTAGGATTAGGGTTCGGGTTAGGGGTTGGGTTAAGGGTAGTTGTAGGGTTAGAGTTAGGTTTAAGGTTAGGTGCAAGGGTAGGGTTAGGGGTAGGGGTAGGGTTAGGATTAGGGTTAGGGTTAGGGGTAGGGCTAGGATTAGGGTTAGGGTTAGGGCTAGGGCTTGGGCTAGGGTTAGTGTTAGGGGTAGGGTTAAGGTTAGGCCTAGGGCTAGGGTTAGGTTTAGGGTTAGTGTTAGGGCTAAACCTAGGTTTAGGTTTAGTGTTAGTGTTAGTGTTAGTGTTAGGGTTAGGGTTAGGGTTAGGTTGGGGCTAGGTTTAGGGTTAGGGTTAGGGTTAGGGCTAGAGCTATGGTTAGGTTTAGTGTTAGGGTTAGGGTTAGGGTTAGGGGTAGGGGTAGGGGTAGGGGTAGGTTTATGGTTAGGATTAGGGCTAGGGCTAGGGTTAGGGTTAGTGTTAGGGGATAGGGTTAGGGTTAGGGTAATGGTTAGGGGTAGGGGTAGGTGTAGGTTTAGCGTTATGTTTAGGGTTAGGGGTAGGGGTAGGGGTAGGGGTAGGGGTAGGGTTAGGGTTAGGGTTAGGGGTAGGGTTAGGGTTAGGGTTCGGTTTAGGGGTAGGGTTAAGGGTAGTTGTAGGGTTAAACTTAGGGTTAAGGTTAGGTGCAGGGGTAGGGTTAGGGGTAGGGGTAGGGTTAGGGGTAGGGTTAGGTTTAGGGTTCGGGTTAGGGGTAGGGTTTGGGGTAGGGTTAGGGTTAGGGTTAGGGTGAGGGTTAGGTTTAAGGTTAGGGGTAGAGTTAGGTTTAAGGGTAAGGTTGGGGTTAGGGTTAAGGTTAGGATTAGGCGTAGGGTTAGAGTTAGGGTAGGGTTAGGTTTAGGGTTAGGGGTAGGGTTAGGGGTAAGGGTAGGGTTAGGGTTAGGGGTAGGGGTAGGGGTAGGGGTAGGGTTTTAGTGTTAGGGTTACGGTTAGGGTTATGGTTCGGGGTAGTGTTAGGGTTAGGGTTATTGTTAGGGGTAGTGTTATGGTTAGTGTTAGGGTTAGGGTTAGGGATAAGGTTAGGGTTCTGATTAGGGGTAGGGTTAAGGGTAGGGGTAGGGTTAGGTGTAGGGTTAGGGTTAGGTGTAGGGTAGGGTTAGGGTTAGGGTTAGGGTTAGGGCTAGGGCTATGTTTAGTGTTAGGGTTAGGGTTAGGTCTAGGGCTAGTGTTAGGGTTTGGGTAAGGTTTAGGGCTAGGGCTAGGGTTAGGGTTAGGGTTCCGGTTTTAGGGTTAGCGTTAGGGTTAGGGTTAGGGTTAGGGTTAGGCTTAGGGGTAGGGTTAGGGGTAGGGGTAGGGGTAGGGGTAGCGGTAGGGTTAGGGGTAGGGGGAGGGGTAGGGGTAGCGGTAGGGTTAGGGTTAGGGTTTGGGGGAGGGATAGGGTTAGCTTTAGGGTTTGGGTTAGGGATAGGGGTAGGTATAGGGATTGAGTTAGGGTTAGTGTTAGGGTTAGGATTAGGGTTAGGGTTAGGCTTAGGGTTAAGGTTAGGGTTAGGGGTAGGGGTAGGGGTAGGTTTAGGAGTTAGGGTTAGGGTTTGGTATAGGGTTAGGGGTAGGTATAGGTTTTGGGTTAGGGTTAGTGTTAGGGTTAGGTTTAGGATTAGGGTTAGGGGTAGGGTTAGGTTTAGGGTTAGGGTTAGGGGTAGGGATAGGGTTAGGGGTAGGAGTAGGGTTAGGGTTATGGTTAGGATTACGGTTAGGATTTGGGGTAGGGTAGGGTTAGGGTTAGTGGTAGGGGTAGGTGTAGGGTAAGTGTAGGATTAGGGTTAGGGTTAGGCTTAGGGTTAGGTGTAGGGGTAGGGTTAGTAGTAGGGGTATGGGTAGGGGTAGGAGTAGGGTTAGGGTTAGGGTTAGTGTTTTAGGGTTAGGGTTAGGGTTAGGGTTAGGGTTCGGGTAGGGTTAGAGTTAGGGTTAGGGTTAAGGGTAGGGTTAGGTTTAGGTTAGGTTTAGTTTTAGGGGTAGGGGTAGGGTAGGGTTAGGGGTAGGGTAGGGTTAGTGGTAGGGTTAGGGTTAAGGTAAGGGTCAGGGTTAGGTGTAGGGGTAGGGTTAGGTGTAGGGGTAGGGGTAGGGGTAGGGTTAGGGTTAGGGTTAGGGTTTTAGGGTTCGGGTTATGGGTAGTGGTAGGGCTAGAGTTTGGGTTTGGTGTAAGGTTAGGGTTAAGGGTAGGGTTAGGGTTAAGGGTAGGGTTAGGGTTAGGGTTTGGGTTAGGTTTAGGGCTAGGGCTAGGGTTAGGGTTAGGGTTAGGGTTAGGGGTAGCGGTAGGGTAAGGGTTAGGGTTTGGGTGAGGGGTAGGGTTACGTTTAGGGTTAGGGTTAGGGTTAAGGGTAGGTGTAGGGTTTGGGTTGGGGTTAGGGTTAGGGATAGGGTTAGGATTAGGGTTAGGGTTAGGCTTAGGGTTAGGGTTAGGGTTAGGGGTAGGGGTAGGGTTAGGTGTTAGGGTTAGGGTTAGGGTTTGGGGTAGGGTAAGGGGTAGTGTTAGGTTTAGGGTTAGGTATAATGTTAGGGGTACGTGTAGGTTTTGGGTTAGGGTTAGTGTTAGGGTTAGGTTTAGGATTAGGGTTAGGGGTAGGGTTAGATATAGGGTTAGGTTTAGGGGTACGGGTAGGGGTAGGGGTAGTATTAGGTTAGGGTTAGGGTTAGGGTTTGCTGTAGGGTAGGGTTAGGGTTAGGGTTAGGGGTAGAGTCAGGGGTAGGGGTAGGGTTAGGGTTAACGGTAGGGTTAGAGTTAGGGTTAGGTTTAGGGTTACGTTTAGGGGTACGGTTAGGGTTAGGGTTAGGTGTAGGGGTAGGATTAGGGGTAGGGGTAGGGTTAGGTTTAAGGTTAGGGTTTTAGGGTAAGGGTTAGTGTTAGGGATAAGGTTCCAGTTAGGGTTAGAGTTAGGATTAGGGTTAGGGCTAGAGCTAGGGTTAGTGTTACGTTTAGGGTTAGGGTTAGGGGTAGGGGTAGGGTTAGGGTTAGGGTTAGGTTAGGGGTAGGGGTAGGGTTAGGTTTAAGGTTAGGTTTAGGGGTAGGGGTAGGGGTAAGTGTTGGGGTAGGGATAGTGTTAGGCTTTGGGTTAGGGGTAGGGTTAGGGTTAGGGTTAGGGATAGGGTTAGGGGTAGGGTTAGGGTTAGGGTTAATGTTAGTGTTAGGGGTAGGGTTAGGGTTAGGTTTAGGGTTAGGTGTAGGTGTAGGTTTTGGGTTAGGTTTAGGTTTCGAGTTAGGGTTAGGGTTAGGATTAGGGTTAGGGTTAGTGTTAGGGTTAGGTTTAGGGTTAGGTGTAGGGGTAGAAGGAGGGTTAGGGTTAGGGTTAGGGTTTGGGGTAGGGGTAGGGTTAGGGTTAGGGTTAGGGTTATGGGTTAGCTTTAGAGTTAGGGTTAGGTTTAGGGTTTGGGTTAGGGTTAGGGTTAGGGTTAGGTTTAGGGATAGGGGTAGGTTTAGGGGTAGCGGTAGGGTTAGTTTTAGGGTTAGGATTAGGGTTAGGGGTAGGGGTAGGGTTAGGGTTAGGTTTAGGGTTAGGTGTAAGGTTATGGTTAGGGTTCGGATTAGGGGTAGGGTTACGGGTAGGTGTAGGGTAAGGGTTAGGGTTAGGGTTAGGTGTAGTGGTAGGGTTAGGGGTAGGGGTATGGTAGGTTTAGGGTTAAGTTTAGGGTTAGGGTTAGGGGTAGGGTTAGGGTTAGGTTTAGGGTTTGGGTAGGGTTAGGGTTAGGGTTAGGGGTAGAGTTAGGGCTAGGGGTAGGGTTAGGGTTAAATGTAGGGGTAGGGGTAGGTTTAAGGGTCCGGTTAGAGTTAGGGTTGGGGTTAGGGCTAGGGCTAAGGTTAGGGTTAGGGTTAGGGCTAGGGCTAGGGCTAGGGCTAGGGTTAGGGTTAGGGTTAGTGCTTGGGTAGGGTTAGGTTTAGGGTTAGGGCTAGGGATAGTGTTTGGGTTAGGGTTAGGTTTAGGGCCAGGGCAAGGGTTAGGGTTAGGGTTAGCGTTACGGTTTTAGGATTAGGGTTAGGGTTCAGGTTAGGGGTAGGGGTAGGGGTAGGGGTAGGGCAAGGATTAGGGTTAGGGGTAGGGGTAGGGGAAGCGGTAGGGTTAGGGTTAGTGTTTGGGGGAGGGTAGGGTTAGGGTTAGAGTTAGGGTTAGGGGTAGATTTAGGGTTAGGGTTAGGGTTAGGGGTAGGGTTAGGGGTAGGGTTAGGGGTAGGGTTAGGGTTAGGGATAGGGTTAGGTTTAGGGTTAGGGTTAGGATTAGGGTTAGTGTTATGGGTAGGGCTAGGGTTAGGTTTAGGGTTAGGGTTAGGGCTAGGGCTTGGGCTAGGTTTAGTGTAGGTTGTGGGTTAAGATTAAGCCTAAGGCTAGAGTTAGGTTTAGGTTTAGGGTTAGGGCTAGAGGTAGGGTTAAGTTTAGTGTTAGGGGTAGGGGTAGGGTTAGGGTTAGGTTTACGGTTAGCGCTATTGCTAGGGTTAGGGTTAGGGGATAGGGTTAGGGTTAGGGGTAGAGTTAGGGTTAAGGGTAGAGTTAGGGGTAGGGTTAGGTTTAGGGTTAAATGTAGGGGTAGGGTTTGGTTTAAGGGTAGGGTTAGGGTTAGGGTTAGGGTTAGTGTTAGGTTTATGGGTAGGGTTAGGTTTATGGGTAGGTTTAGGGTTAGGGTTAAGGTTAGGTTTAGGGGTAAGGGTAGGGTTAAGGTTAGGGGTAGGGGAAGGGGTAGGTTTAGGGTTAGGGGTAGGGGTAGGTGTAGGGGTAGGGTTCTGCTTAGGGGTAGGGTTAAAGTTAGGGGTAGGTTTAGGGGTAGGTTTAGGGTTAAGTGTAGGGGTAGGGGTAGGGGTAGGGGTAGGGTTAGGGTTAGTGTTAGGATTAGGAATAGTGTAGGGTTAAGGTTAGGGTTAGGGTTAGGGTTAGGGCTAGGGCTAGTTCTAGGGTTAAGGTTAGGGTTAGGACTAGGGCTAGGGGTAGGGTTAGGGTTAGGGCTAGGGCTAGTGTTATGGTTAGGGTTAGGTTTAGGGCTTGGGTTAGGGTTAGGGTTAGATTTAGGATTATGGTTTTAGGGTTAGAGTTAGGGTTAGTGTTAGGGGTAGGGGTAGGGTTAGGTTTAGGAGTAAGGGTAGGCTAGGGGTAGCGGTAGGGTTAGTGTTAGGGTTTGGGGGAGGGTAGGGTTGGGTTAGCTTTAGGGTTAGGGGTAGGGTTAGGGTTAGGGTGAGGGGTAGGGTTAGGGTTAGGGTTAGGGTTAGGATTAGGGGTAGGGTTAGGGGTAGGGCTAGGGTTAGGGTTAGGGTTAGGGTTATGGCTTGAGCTAGGGTTTGTGTTAGGGTTAGGTTAAGGTTAGGCCTAGGGCTAGGGTTAGGTTTAGGGTTAGGGTTAGGGCTAGAGCTATAGTTAGGTTTAGTGTTAGGGTTAGGGTTAGGGTTAGGTGTAGGGGTAGGGGTAGGGTTAGGGTTAGAGTTAGGGCTAGGGCTAGGGTTAGGGTTAGGGTTAGGGGATAGGGTTAGGGTTAGGATAATGTTTAGGGGTAGGGGTAGGTGTAGGTTTAGCGTTATGTTTAGGGTTAGGGTTAGGGGTAGGGGTAGGGTTAGGGTGAGAGTTAGGGTTAGGGGTAGGGTTAGGGGTAGGGTTCGGGTTAGGGGTAGGGTTAAGGGTAGTTGTAGGGTTAGAGTTAGGTTTAAGGGGTAGAGTTAGCCTTAAGCGTAAGGTTGGGGTTAGGGTTGGGGTTAGGTTTAGGCGTAGGGTTAGGGTTAGGGGTAGGGTTAGGTTTAGAGTTAGGGTTAGGGGTAAGGGTAGGGTTAGGGTTAGGGGTAGGGGTAGGGGTGGGGGTAGGTGTAGGGGTAGGGTTAGGGTTTTAGTGTTAGGGTTAAGGTTAGGGTTATGGTTCGGGGTAGTGTTAGGGTTAGGGTTAGGGTTAGGGGTAGTGTTATGGTTAGTGTTAGGGTTAGGTTTAGGGGTAAGGTTAGGGTTCTGATTAGGGGTAGGGTTAAGGGTAGGGGTAGGGTTAGGTGTAGGGTTAGGGTTAGGTGTAGGTGTAGGGGTAGGAGTAGGAGTAGAGTTAGGGTTAGGGTTAGGATTAGGTGTAGGGTAGGGTTAGGGTTAGGGTTAGGGTTAGGTCTAGGGCTAAGTTTAGCGTTAGGTTTAGGGTTAGGTCTAGGGCTAGGGTTAGGGTTAGCGTTAGGTTTAGGGCTAGGGCTAGTGTTAGGGCTAGGGTTAGGGTTAGCGTTAGGGTTCCGGTTTTAGGCTTAGCGTCAGGGTTAGGGTTAGGGGTAGGGGTAGGGGTAGGGTTAGGGGTAGGTGTAGGGTCTGAGTTAGGGTTAGGGTTAGGGTTAGGATTAGGGCTAGGGCTAGGGCTAGGGTTAGTGTTAGGGTTAGGGTTAGGTGTAGGGGTAGGGTTAGGGGTAGGGGTATGGGTAGGGGTTGGGTTAGGTTTAGGGTTAGGGTTAGGGCTAGGGC
>NW_028327510.1:390515-403302 GCF_031878675.1 Megascapheus bottae
GAAGGGGGTGATCAGGAGGAGGCAAGGAGACATTCTCAAATTACATATAGGAGATTGACGTTTAAACAAATTGAAGAACTTCATTCGGCTGTTAAGAATTATGGAATTAACGCCCCTTTTACTTTAACAGTACTGGAGGGCCTCGGGGGTGAGGGACATTTATTGCCTCTTGAGTGGCACAAGATTGTACAGTCTGTTTTAACCAGGAGTCAATATCTAACCTGGAAAGCTGAATTTATAGATAAGGCAGAAAATCAAGCCATTACCAATAAAAAACATACACAAATGGCTTCATGGTCTTCTGATAAAATTTCAGAGAGGGGCAAATTTGCCTTGGAGGAAAAACAACAAAAACTCCCTGCAGGAATATTAACCCAGACTGCTCAGGCTGCCCTGGCCGCCTGGAGAGCCGTGCCTGCTGCAGGAGCGGTTACTACCTCTCTTTCCAGGGTAGTACAAGGCAATAATGAACCATATTCTCAATTTGTTGTCAGACTTTTGGAAGCAGCCGAAAGAATATTAGGTGAGGTAAATACAGATGATATTATAGTTAGACAGTTGGCCATAGAAAATGCTAATGCAGCCTGTAAAGCTGCTTTAAGAGACAAAACAAAGACCCTAGATTTAAATGGTATGATTAAAATTTGCAATGATGTGGATTCCTTTGAACATAAAATGTCTAAATCTATTAATTTGGCCATTGGAGCCATACTCCAAAACCAGACTCCACCTTCAGGAAAACTAGGACGAATATCTAGCCCTAAAAACTGTTTTAAATGTGGACAAATTGGACATTTTGCTAGAGAATGCCCTGGAACTATTAAACAACCCAGCGTTCCTGGGACGATTCCCCTCCCCCTTCCCCCTGGCCTTTGTCCTAAATGCAAAAGAGGCCTTCACTGGGCTAGAGAGTGCCGGTCCAAGACCGATATAAATGGCCAGCCTTTATCTGCGGTCTCGGGAAACGGGCTATGGGCCCCAGTAGGGGGCCCTACCTACCCACCACGACAACCAATGACCCCTCCCACCCAAAATCTGCCTCTGATGCAAACATCGCTGACTCAGACTTGTTCCGAGCCACTGCAGGCAGCGCAGGACTGGACCTCTGTTCCTCCACCACCAGAATTATAACTCCAGAGGAAGGAACAGTTGTTATAAACTCTGGAAGGTTCGGGCCTCCCCCGCCAGGAATGTTTTTTCTTATAAGCCGAGCTTCAAGCTCACTGCAAGGACTCTCTTTAAAATGGTTTATCTGAATAAAAAAAGGATCTGAAAGGAATTCTCTTAAATGTTTGCTCAAAAGGGAAAATAATCATGGAATGTTCATGTAAGTCGTAAAAGGTTTGAGTATGTCGCCAATGGTATGAATATGTCTTGAGTAAAGTTGGTATGCAGTTAAACTGCAGTAATGTAAATAGAGTCAGAATTGATACACTGATGTGAGGGGTTGCTATACTTGGATGTATATTTTCTAATTGTGTGGGTTTTCTTAGGTGCAGAACTGGGAGGGAATGCTGTATGCCCCTCCAAACCAAAGAATGCTGTCTGCCCAGCATTCTGCCCAGGTCTGATAGCAATTGTTAGCCCCCCCCCACCAGGCCATATGTTATCTCTGGTATCAGAGACAGCCCCAGGAGTCATTTAAAGGAAAACTTGGGAAAGCTAAACTAGCTGACAGTGCTAACCATGATTCAGTCCAGTCCTTCCAGGCCTTACAGGTTGATCTAGGGACATGTTCATCGTCTGGTTTCTAACATCCTGGCTCTCCCACAGCTATCCCTAAAGAATATTTTAAAATTGTAGCAGATATAAAAGACTGTTTTTTCTCCATTCCCCTCGATCCTGGAGATTGTAAAATATTTGCCTTTTCCATACCCATGATAAACCATAAAGGCCCTAATCCCCGCTTTCAATGGCGAGTTTTGCCACAGGGTATGGCTAATTCTCCCACTCTTTGTCAAAAATTTGTGGCTCAATCCATAGACCCAATTCGTGTTCAATACCCTCATATATATATATATATATATATATATTATACATTATATGGATGACCTATTAATTGCTGCCAAACTAGAACTGGAGGCACATCAAGTGACTCAAAAAATAGTTATTGCTTTACAAAACAGAGGACTTTTTATCTCCCCAGAAAAAATTCAAACTTGCTATCCCTTCTTGTTCCTGGGTTTTCATTAGAGCCCTCTTTAATATATGCTCAAAAAATTCAAATCAAAAGGAATAAGCTAAATTGTCTAAATGATTTCCAAAAACTCCTTGGAGACATTAATTGGCTACGTCCTCACCTTAAATTAACAACAGGAGATCTCAAACCCCTGTTTAATATTCTACAGGGAGATTCTGACCCTTCCTCCCCCAGAAAACTTACGCCCGAAGCTGAAAAAGCCCTAATAAAGTTAGAGGAGGCCATTACACAACAAAATATAGGTTACTTCAACCCCTCCTTGACCCTTTATTTAATCATTTTTGCCACAGAATTTACACCCACCGGTTTATTGTGGCAAAAAACCGTGCCCCTGTTATGGATTCATGCCTCCGCCTCTCAGTCCAAGGTACTCCCCTCCTACCCCTCTTTGGTCTCCCAACTTATTTTTCTGGGGCTCAAGACTTCTGTCAGATATTTTGGCAAGGATCCTGATATCATAATCATGCCTTACTCTAAGAAACAAATTAATTGGTTACAACCAAGACAAGATGATTGGGCTGTTTTATGCACTGGGTCCCAGGGTAGCTTTGATACTCACATGCCCAGCGACAGACTTATTCAATTCCTTAATATAATTCCTTTTGTTTTTCTAAAAAATACCTTGATAAAGCCCATCCCCAATACTTTGAGCATCTTTATTGATGGTTCAAAAAATGGAAAAGCTTCATATGTTATTAATAATGTTTCCCACTTTGTAAATACTTCCTTTAAATCTACTCAGTTAGTAGAATTATTTGCTGCGCTTTGTGTTTTTCGGTTATTAAAGACCCACCCTTTTAATCTGTTTTCGGATAGCCATTATGTTGTTAGAGCTTTACAAGTTTTAGAAATGGTTCTGGTTTTTCAGCCTACTACACCTACTTTTCAATTATTTTTTGAATTGCAAAAACTTATTAGACAACGTTCGTACCCTTTCTTTGTAGGACATATTCGTGCTCATTCCGGCCTACCTGGGCCACTAACTCGGGGCAATGAATTAGCTGACTTGGCAGCCCAAATAGTGACCTTTGCACAAGAGGCCCATGCTGTTCACCACCTTAATGCTCATACCCTGCGCTTAAAATTTAAAATTACTAGAGAATAGGCAAGACAAATTGTTAAAAACTGCAGAAATTGCCTAACCCTGCTCCCTGAACCCCATGTAGGTGTAAACCCTAGAGGACTCATACCTGGACAACTTTGGCAAATGGATGTTACTCATATCCCCTCCTTTGGAAGGTTAAAATATGTACATGTTACCATTGATACCTTTAGTGGATTTATTTGTGCCTCTGCTCATTTAGGGGAGGCCACAAAAGATGTTATAAACCATCTCCTATATGTTTTTTCTGTCATGGGACAACCCCAAACTATAAAGACGGACAATGGGCCCGGATATACCAGTCAAAATTTCAAACAATTTTGCTCCCAAAAGAGCATAAAACATATTACTGGAATCCCCTACAACCCCCAAGGACAAGGAATAGTGGAAAGGGCTCATCAGACTTTAAAAAACACCCTCATTAAACTTGCCTCACAAGAAACATTATATTCCCTTAAAGGAAACTATAAGACTTTGCTATTACATGCTCTCTTTTGTTTTAAACTTTTTAACCCTTGACGCTAATGGCAAATCTGCTGCAGAATGCCATTGGCACCCCACCACACAAACAGACTACGCCCAGGCCCTATGGAAAGACCCACTGACGGGAATATGGAATGGCCCTGACCCAGTCATTATCTGGGGAAAAGGATCAGCTTGCATTTATAATTCTAAAGAAGGGGGAGCTAGATGGTTGCCTGAAAGATTAATAAAACCATATAATAAACAATAAAGCCATATAATTAATTCCAGGGTGGCGCCTGAGAACAAAAATATTTTTATTTTACAGGTCAACAACCATGATGATGAGGCCTTCCCCGTCATCATTCCGCATGATGCTATTGACGGTGATGCTCTCTGGCAGAAGGTATCCTCCAAAATCGACGAGGATTAGATTTGCTTTTTCTACAGCAAGGAGGCTAATGCGCGGCTTTAAAGAAAAAATGCTGCGTATATGTAGATAGAACAGGACTTGTTAAGAATAGCTTAGAAAAAATTACAGCTAGCCTAGAAAACAAAAAAGAGAAAGGGAAAAACAAGAATCTTGGTATCAAAATTGGTTCTCCACATCTCCCTGGCGATCACCTCTTTTACCCTCCCTCTTGGGCCCCCTTGTGGGACTTCTCCTCCTAATTTCTTTTGGCGCTTGGGCTTTTCAGCGCCTTACGCGATTTATAAAAAATCAAATTGATTCTGTCTTTTCCAAAAACTCAATCTCGGTGCATTATCATCGCTTAGAGGCTCAGGATGACCCTGTAGGGTCCGAAACAAGCACTCCCGAAAGAGGGCTCCAGTTTCATACACTTCTTGGCCGATAAACCCCAAGCGGCTACAGAGCAACCAATGACGGGATTATTATGGAGCTTACCCTGGGTGGCACAACATACAGAGGCCGTCGAGGCCGGCTCAACAAGGCATGTTGCCAGGAGTAAGGGTCCCTCCATATAGAATAAGACAGGGTGTTCTCTCCACCTATAAAGCCCTTGTTCTTTAAAGGAAAGGGGGAATTGTCAGAGACCAAGGAGTTAAACGGAACAAAGCAAAGACCCTCTAGCCTTGAGCAAATCGCATCTGGTTGAGTCATCTGCACAAAATACTTCTCGGAATAACCGCAGGTTGTTGCTTGGGTTAGCACAATGGCCAAAAGAACAGCCTGACCCACCCCTAACCTTGAGATTTCCCGTTCTTGTTATCACAAAAACTCTCCACCCCCCCCCCTATACTCCCTTCCTTACACTCAGGGTATATAAACCCTGCTTTACTTTTAATAAATGAGACCTTGACGCGACTCAGATTGTCTCTGTCTTTCTTTATGAGCCTGGTCTCCTTCCTCTCTTTCCCCCATTGGTTTTCTTCTTTTAGGAGGTGCCCCCTCGAGCCTCATGAATAATTGAACCCGCAGGTCGGGAGAGGGTTAGGGTTTGGGGTAGGGTAAGGGGTAGTGTTAGGGTTAGGGTTAGGTATAATGTTAGGGGTACGTGTAGGTTTTGGGTTAGGGTTAGTGTTAGGGTTAGGTTTAGGATTAGGGTTAGGGGTAGGGTTAGATATAGGGTTAGGTTTAGGGGTACGGGTAGGGGTAGGGGTAGTAGTAGGTTAGGGTTAGGTTTAGGGTTAGGGTTTGCTGTAGGGTAGGGTTAGGGTTAGGGTTAGGGTTAGAGTTAGGGGTAGGGGTAGGGGTAGGGTTATGGGTAGGTTTAGAGTTAGGGTTAGGTTTAGGGTTACGTATAGGGGTAGGGTTAGGGGTTAGGGTTAGGGTTAGGTGTAGGTGTAGGGGTAGGGGTAGGGGTAGGGGTAGGGATAGGGTTAGGGTTAAGGTTAGGCTTTTAGGGTTAGGGTTAGGGTTAGGGTTAAGGTAGCGGTTAGGGTTAGGGTTAGGGTAAGGGTTAGGGCTAGAGCTAGGGTTAGTGTTATGTTTAGGGTTAGGGTTAGGGTTAGGGTTAGGGTTAGGTTAGGGGTAGGAGTAGGCTTAGGTTTAAGGTTAGGGTTAGGGGTAGGGGGTGGGGCAAGTTTGGGGTAGGGATAGTGTTAGGGTTTGGGGTAGGGGTAGGGTTAGGGTTAGGGTTAGGGATAGGGTTAGGGGTAGGGTTAGGGTTAGGGTTAGGGATAGGGTTAGGGGTAGGGTTAGGGTTAGGGTTAATGTCAGTGTTAGGAGTAGGGGTAGGGGTAGGTGTTAGGGTTAGGGTTAGGGGTAGGGTAAGAGGTAGTATTAGGGTTAGGGTTAGGTTTAGGGATAGGTGTAGGTGTAGGGTTTGGGTTAGGTTTAGGTTTAGAGTTAGGGTTAGGGTTAGGATTAGGGTTAGGGGTAATGTTAGGGTTAGGTTTAGGGTTTGGTGTTGGGGTAGAAGGAGGGTTAGGGTTAGGGTTAGGGTTTGGGGTAGGGGTAGGGTTAGGGTTAGGGTTAGGGTTAGGGGTTAGCTTTAGATTTAGGGTTAGGTTTAGGGTTTGGGTTAGGGTTAGGGTTAGGGTTAGGGTTAGAGGTAGGGTTAGGGGTAGGGGTTGGTTTAGATTTAGGGTTAGGGTTAGGAGTAGGGGTAGGGTTAGAGTAAGGGTTAGGGGGAGGGTTAGGGTTAGGGTTAGGTGTAGGTTTAGGGGTAGGGTTACGGCTTGTGTTAGTGTTAGGTTTAGGGTTAGGGTTAGGGGTAGGTGTAGGGTTTGGGTTAGGGTTAGGGTTAGGGTTAGGGTTAGGATTAGGGTTAGGTGTAGGGTTAGGGTTAGGGGTAGGGGTCGGGGTAGGTGTAGGGGTAGGGGTTAGGGTTAGGGTAAGGGGTAGGGTAAGGGGTAGGGTTAGGGTTAGGGTTAGGGTCAGGGTTAGGGCTAGGGGTAGGGGAAGGGTTAGGGTTAGGTTTAGGGTTAGGTAGGGATAGGGCTCGGATTAGGTTTACAGTTAGGGCTAGGACTAGGGCTAGGGTTAGGGTTAGGTTTGGCGTTAGGTCTTGGGCTAGGGTTAGGGTTAGTTTTAGGGTAGGGTTAGTGTTAGGGTTAGGTTTAGGGGTAGGGTTAGGTTTAGGGTTAGGTTTAGGGTTAGGGCTAGGTCTACGGATAGGGTTAGGGTCAGGTCTAGCACTAGGTCTAGGATTAGGGATAGGGTTAGGGTTAAGGCTAGGGCTAGGGTTAGGTTTATGGTTAGGCCTAGGGATAGGGCTAGGATTAGAGTTAGGGTTAGGGTTAGGGGTAGGGGTAGGGATAGTGTTAGGGTTAGGGTTAGGTTTAGGTTTGGTGTAGGGTTAGGGTTAGGGTTAGGGTTAGGGGTAGGGTTATGGTTTGGGGTAGGGGTAGGGGTAGGGGTAGGGGTAGGGATAGGTGTAGGGTTGGGGTTAGGGGTAGGGTTAGGTTTAGGATTAGGATTAGGGGTAGGGGTAGGGTTAGAGTTAGGGTTATGGGGAGGGTTAGGGTTAGGGTTAGGGTTAGGTGTAGGTTTAGGGCTAGGGTTAGGGTTACAGTTAGGGCTAGGGCTAGGGCTAGGGTTAGGGTTAGGTTTGGAGTTAGGTCTTGGGCTAGGGTTAGGGTTAGGGTTAGGGTTAGGGCAGGGTTAGTGTTAGGGTTAGGTTTAGGCGTAGGGTTAGGGTTAGGGTTAGGGTTACGGTTAGGACTAGGTCTAGGGTTAGGGTTAGGGTTAGGTCTAGCACTAGGTCTAGGGTTAGGGATAGGGTTAGGGTTAGGGCTAAGGCTAGGGTTAGGGTTAGGGTTTGTGTTAGGGTTAGGGTTAGGGTTAGGGTTAGGGTTATGGGTAGGGGTAGTGTTAGGATTAGGGTTAGGGTTAGGTTTGGGGTAGGGTTAGGGTTAGGGTTAGTGTTAGGGGTAGGGTTATGGTTTGGGGTAAGGGTAGGGGTAGGGATAGGGGTAGGGGTAGGGTTAGGGTTTATGGTAGGGTTAGGGTTAGGGTTAGGGTTAGGATTAGGGTTAGGGTTAAGGGTAGGGCTAGGGTTAGGGTTAGGGTTAGGTTTAGGGGTAGGGCTTGGGCTAGGGTTAGTGTTAGGGTTAGGGTTAAGGTTAGGCCTAGGGCTAGGGTTAGGTTTAGGGTTAGGGTTAGGGCTAGAGCTAGGGTTAGGTTTAGTGTTACGGTTAGGGTTAGGGGTATGGGGCGGGGGAGGGTTAGGGTTAGGTTTAGGAGTAGGGTTGGGGTAGGTTTAGGTATAGGTTTAGGGCTAGGGTTAGGGCTAGGTGTAGGATTAGGGTTAGGGTTAGGTTTAGGGGTAGGGGTAGGGTTAGGGTTTGCGTTAGGGGTAGGGTTATGGGTAGGGGTAGGGTTAGGGTTTGTGTTAGGGGTAGGGTTATGGGTAGGGGTAGGGTTAGGGTTAGGTGTAGGCATAGGGTTAGGTGTAGGGGTAGGGTTAGAATTAGGGGTATTGTTCGGGTTAGGGGTAGGGTTAGGTTTAGGGTTAGGGTTAGGGTTTGGGGTAGGGTTAGGGTTAGGGTTAGGGGTAGAGTTAGGGGTAGGGTTAGAGTTAGGGTAAAGGGTATGGTTGGGGTTGGGGTTAGGGTTAGGGTTAGGGTTAGGTTTAGGGTAGGGTTAGGGTTAGGGGTAGGATTAGTGTTAGGGTTAGGGTTAGGGTTAGGGGTAAGAGTAGGGTTAGGGATAGGGGTAGGGGTAGGGGTATGGTTAGGGTTAATGTTTGGGTTAAGTTTAGGGTTTTATTGTTAGGGTTAGGGTTAGGTTTGGAGTTAGGTCTTGGGCTAGGGTTAGGGTTATTGTTAGGGGTATTGTTATGGTTAGTGTTAGGCTTAGGTTTAGGGGTAGGATTAGGGTTCTGATTAGGGGTAGGGTTAAGGGCAGGGGTAAGGTTAGGGGTAGGGTTAGGGTTACATGTAGGGGTAGGGGTAGAGGTAGGGTTAGGGTTAGGGTTAGGATTAGGGTTAGGGGTAGTATTAGGGTTAGGGTTATGGTTAGGGGTAGGGGTTAGGGTTAGGGTTAGGGTTAGGGTTAAGGCTAGAGCTAGGGTTAGGTTTACAGTTAGGGCTAGGGCTAGGGTTAGTGTTAGGGTTGGGGTTAGGTCTAGGCTAGGGTTAGGGTTAGGGTTAGGGATAGGTTTAGGGGTAGGGGTATGGGTAGGGGTTAGGGTTAGGGGTAGGTTTAGGGTTAGGGGTAGTGGTAGCTGTACGGTTTGGGTTAACGTTAGGGTTAGGGTTAGTGGTAGGGGTCGGGGTAGGGGTTAATATTAGGGTTAGGGTTAGGGTTAGGGTTAGGGTAAGGGGTAGGTTAGGGTTAGGGTTAGGGTTAGGGTTAGGGTTAGGGTTAGGGTCAAGTTTAGGGGTACGGTTAGGGGTATGGTTAGGGTTAGGGTTAGGTTAGGGATAGGGCTAGGGTTAGGTTTACAGTTAGGGCTAGGGCTAGGCCTAGGGTTAGGGTTTGGTTTGGAGTTAGGTCTTGGGCTAGGGTTAGGGTTAGGGTTAGGGTAGGGTTAGTGTTAGGGTTAAGTTTAGGGGTAGGGTTAAGTTTAGGGTTAGGGTTAGGGTTAGGGCTAGTTCTAGGTGTAGGGTTAGGGTTAGGTCTAGCACTAGGTCTAGGGTTAGGGATAGGGTTAAATTTCGGGCTAGGGCTAGGGTTAGGGTTAGGTGTAGGTGTAGGGTTAGGGCTAGGACTAGAGTTAGGGTTAGGATTAGGGGTAGAGGTAGTGTTAGGTTTAGGGTTAGGGTTAGGTTTGGGGTAGGGTTATGGTTAGGGTTAGGGTTAGGGGTAGGGTCATGGTTTGGGGTAGCGGTAGGAGTAGCGGTAGGGGTAGGGGTAGGGGTAGGGTTAGGTGTAGGGTTAGGGTTAGGGGTAGGGGTAGGGGTAGGATAATGCTTAGGGTTAGGGGTAGGGGTATTGTTAGAGTTAGGGTTAGGAGTGGGTTGGGGTTAGGGTTAGGGTTAGGTATAGGTGTAGGTTTAGGGGTAAGGTTAGGGCTTGGGTTAGGGTTAGGTTTAGGGTTAGGGGTAGGGTTAGGGTTAGGGGTAGGGGTAGGTTAAGGGGTAGGTTTAGGGTTAGGGTTAGGGTCAGGGGTAGGGGTAGGGGTAGAGGTAGGGTTAGGGTTAGTGTTAGGGTTAGGTTAGGGATAGGGCTAGGGTTAGGTTTACAGTTAGGGCTAGGGCTAGGGTTGGGGTTAGGTTTGGAATTAGGTCTTGGTCTAGGGTTAGGGTTAGGGTAGGGTTAGTGTTAGAGTTTGGTTTAGGGGTAGGGTTAGGATTAGGGTTAGGGTTAGGGTTAGGGCTAGGTCTAGGGTTACGGTTAGGGTTAGGTCTAGCACTAGGTCTAGGCTTAGGGATAGGGTTAGGATAAGGGCTAGGGCTAGGGTTAGATTTAGGGTTAGGGTTAGGGTTAGGGTTAGGGTTAGGGTAGGGTTAGGTGTAGGGGTAGGTTTAGGATTAGTGGTAGGGGTAGGTTTAGGGGTAGGTTTAGGTTTAGGGTTAGGTTTAGGGTTAGAGTTTGGGTAGGGTTAGGGTTAGGGTTAAGGGTAGGGTTAGAGTTAGGGTTAGGGTTAGGGTTAGGGTTAGGGGTAAGGTTAGGGTTAGGGGTAGGGGTAGGAGTATGGGTAGGGTTAGGGTTAGTGTTAGGGTTAGGGTTCTAGTGTTAGGGTAAATAGGGTTAGGGTTCGGGCTAGGGTTAGTGTTAGGTTTAGAGTTAGGGGTAGTGTTAGGGTTAGGTTTAAGGGTAGGCTTAAGGTTAGGGTTAGGGGTAGGGTTAGGAATAGGGTTAGGGGTAGGGTTAGGGCTAGGGTTAGGGGTAGGTGTAATGGTAGCGGGTAGGAATAAGGTTAGGGTTAGGGTTAGGTTTTGGGGTAGTGGTAGGGTTAGGGTTAGGGTTAAGTGTAGGGTTAGGGTCAAGGGTAGGGTTAGGGTTACGGTTAGGGTTAGGTTTAGGGGTAGGGTTAGGGTTAGGGGTAGGTGTAGGGTTAGGGTAAGGGTTAGGGTTAGGGATAGGGGTAGGGGTACGTTTAGGGTTAGGGGAAGGGTAGATGTAGGGTTAGGGTTAGGGATAGGGTTAGGGTTTTAGGGTTAGGTTTAGGGTTAGAGTTAGGGTTCGGGGTATGTTGGGTTAGGGTTAGGGGTTGGGGTAAGGGTAGGGGTAGATGTAGGGGTAGGTTTAGGGTTAGGTTAGGGTTAGGGGTAAGGGTTGGTTAGGGTTAGGGTTAGGGGTAGGTTAGGGTTAGTGTTAGGGTTAGGGTTAGGGTAGAGTAGTTTAGGGGATAGGGTTAGGGTGAGGGTGAGCGTTAGGGTTAGTGTTAGGGTGGGGGTGAGTGTTAGGGTGAGGGTTAGGGTTAGGCTTAGGGTGAGGCGAGGGTTAGTGTTAGGGTTTGGGTTAGTGTGAAGGAGAGGGGGAGGGGGAGTTTGAGGGTGAGTGTGAGGGTTAGGGATAGGGTTAGCGTGAGTGTTAGGGTGATGGTGAGGGTGAGGGTTAGTGTTAGGTTTAGGGTTAGGGGTATGGTGAGGGTAGGGTTAGAGTGAGGATTAAGGTTTGGGTTACGGTTAGGGTTAGATTAGTTTTATGGTGTGGGTGAGGGTTAGGGATAGGGTTAGGGTTAGTGTGAGCGTTAGGGTGAGGGTTAGGTTTAGGGTTAGGGTTAGGGTTAGGGATAGGGTGAGGGTTAGGGTTAGGGTGAAGTTTAAGGTTTGTGTTAGGATTAGGGTTTGGGTTTGGGTTTGGGTTAGGTTAAGGATTAGGGTTAGTGTTTGGTTTTGGTTTAGGTTTAGGGTTAGGGTTAGGCTTAGGCTTAGGCTTAGGGTGAGGGTGAGGGTGAGGGTTAGGGTTAGGGTTAGAGTTAGGATGAGGGTTAGGGTTAGGGTTAGGTTTAGGGTTAGGGTTAGGGTGAGGGTTAGGGTGAGGGTTAGGGTGAGCATTAGGGTGAGGTTTAGGGTTAGAATTAGGGTGAGGGTTAGGGTGAGGGTTAGGGTTAGGTGAGGGTTAGGGTGATGGTTCAGGTGAGGGTGGGGTTTAGGGTGAGAGTTAGGGCTAGGGTTAGGGCGACGTTTAGGGTTAGGTTTAGGGTTAGAGTTAAGATTTGGGTTAGAGTTTCCTTTACGGTTAGGGTAAGGGTTAGGGTTTGGGTTTGGGGCAGGATTAGGTTTAGGGTTAGCGTTTGATTTAGGGTGAGGGTTAGGGTTAGGGTTACAGTTAGGTTTAGGGTTAGGGTTAGAGTCAGAGTCAGGGTTAGGTTTAGGTCTGTGGTTAGGTTTAGAGTTAGGATTCGGTTTAGGGTGAGGTTTAGGTTTAGGGTTATGGTTTGGTTTAGGGTTAGGGTGAGAGTGAAGGATAGGATTTAGGTTAGGGTTAGGTTTAGGTTGAGGTTTAGGGTTAGGTTTAGGGTTAGGGTTAGCGTTAAGTTTTGGGTTAGGTTTAGTTTTAGGGTTAGGGTTAGGGTTTGGTTTAGGGTTAGAGTTAGAGTTAGGGTTAGGGTTAGGGTTAGGGTGCAGGGTAGTGGTAGGGTTAGGGTGAGGTTTAGGTTTAGGTTTAGTGTTAGGGTTAGGATTAGGGTTAGGTTGAGGCTGAGGGTTAGGTTGAGGTTTAGGTTTCGGGTTAGTGTCAGGGTTAGGGTGTGGGTTACAGCTAGGATACGGTTAGGGTGAAGTTTAGAGTGAGGCTTGGGGTTGCAGTTAGGGTGAGGGTTGGGGTTAAGTTGAGGGTTAGTGGTAGGGTCAGGGTGATGATTCGGGTGAGGGTGAGGGTTATGGTGAGGGTTAGGATTAGGGTCAGGGGTAGGGTGAGGGTTAGGGTGAGTGTTAAGGTTAGGGTTAGAGTGAGATTTAGGGTTAGAGTTAGGATTAACGTTAATGTTTGGGTCAGGGTTAGGGTTAGGGTTAGTGTTTGGGTTGGGCTGGGGTTAGGGTAAGGATTAGAGTTAGGGTTTGTTTTAGGTTTAGGATTAGGTTAGGGTTAGGGCAAGAGTGAGGGTGTTGGTTAAGTTTAGGGTTAGGCTTAGGTTTAGAGTGAGGGTTAGGGTTAGGGTGAAGGTTAGGGTGAGGGTTAGGTTTAGGTCTGTGATTAGGGTTAGAGTTAGGATTACGGTTAA
>NW_028327510.1:408502-413502 GCF_031878675.1 Megascapheus bottae
GGGCTTGGGTTAGGCTTAAGGTTAAGGGATAGGGCTAGGGTGAGGGTTGGGGTTAGGGTTAGGGCTAGGGCTAGGATTAGGGTTAGGGTTAAGGTTAGGCATAGGGCTAGAGTTAGGGTTAGGGTTAGGGTTAGGGGTAGGGTTAGGTTTAGTGTTAGGGTTAGGGTAGGTGTAGGTTTAGGGGTAGGGTTAGGGTTTTGGGTAGGTGTAGGTGTAGGGTTTGGATTAGGGTTAGGGTTAGGGTTAGGGTTAGTGTTAGCGTTAGGGGTAGGGGTAGGGTTAGGTTTATGGTTAGGGTTAGGGTTAGGGTTATGGCTAGAGCTAGGGTTAGGCTTAAGGTTAGGGGATAGGGTTAGAGTTAGGGTGAGGGGTAGGGTTAGAGGTAGGGATAGGGGTAGGGTTAGGGTTAGGTTTAATTTAGTGTTAGGGGTAGGATTAGTGTTAGGGTAAGGGTTCTTGTTAGGGTTAGGGTTAGGGATAGAATTAGTGGTAGGGTAGGGTTTGGGTTAGGGTTAGGGATAGGGCTAGGGCTAGGGTTAGCGTTCGGGTTAGGTCTGGGATAGGGCTAGGGATAGGGTTAGGGTTAGGGTTAGGGTTAGGGCTAGGGGTAGGATTAGGGTTAGGGTTAGTGGTAGGGTTAGGTTTAGTGTTAGGGTTAGGGTTAGGTGTAGGTTTAGGGGTAGGGTTAGGGTTAGGGTTAGGGGTAGGTGTAGGTTTTGGGTTAGGATTAGGTTTAGGGTTAGGATTAGGGTTAGGGGTAGGTTTAGGGTTAGGGTTAGGATTAGGGTTAGGGTTAGGGTTAGGGGTTGGGTTAGTGTTAGGGTTAGGGGGAGAGTTAGGGTTAGGGTTAGGGTTAGGGGTATGGTAGGGGTAGGGTTAGGCTTAGGGTTAGGTTTAGGGTTATGTGTAGGTTCAGGGATAGGTTAGGGTTAGGGCTAGGGTTTTAGGGTTAGGGTTAGTGTTAGGGTTAGGGTTCGGGGTAGGGTTAGGGTTAGGTTTAGGATTAGGGGTTGGGGTAGAGTTAGGATTAGGGCTAGGGTTAGGGGTAGGGTTAGGTTTAGGGGTAGGGGAAGGGGTAGGGCTATTGTTAGGGTTAGGGTTAGTGGTAGGGGTAGGGTTAGGGTTAGGGTTAGTGTCAGTGTTTGGGGTAGGGTTAGGGCTAGGGTTAGGGTTATGGTTAGGGTTAGGGTTAGGGTTAGGGTTCGGTTAGGGTTAGGGTTAGGGTTAGGGCTAGAGCTAAGGTTAGGTTTAGGGTTAGTGTTAGGGTTAGTGTTAGGGTTAGGGGTAGGGGTAGGGTTAGGTTTAGCGTTAGGGTTAGGGTAATGGTTATGGCTAGGTCTAGGGTTAGGCTTAAGGTTATGGGATAGGGTTAGGTTTAGGGTTAGGGTTAGGGTTAGAGGTGTGGGTAGGGGTAGGGTTAGGGTTAGGTTTAGTTTAGTGTTAGGGGTAGGATTAGGGTTAGGGTAAGGGTTCTTGTTAGGGTTAGGGTTAGGGTTAGAATTAGTGGTAGGGTTAGGGTTAGGGATAGGGCTAGGGCTAGGGTTAGCGTTCGGGTTAGGGCTGGGATAGGGCTAGGGTTAGGGTTAGGGTTAGGGTTAGGGCTAGGGGTAGGATTAGGGTTAGGGTTAGGGTTAGGGCTAGGGTTAGTGTTAGGGTTAGGGGGAGAGTTAGCGTTAGGTTTAGGGTTAGGGTTAGGGGTATGGTAGGGGTAGGGTTAGGCTTAGGGTTAGGGTTAGGGTTATGTGTAGGTTCAGGGGTAGGTTAGGGTTAGGGTTAGGGTTAGGGGTAGGGTTAGTGTTAGGGTTAGCGGAGAGTTAGGGTTAGGGTTAGGGTTAGGGATAGGGTTAGGTGTAGGATGTGGGGTAGGTTTAGGGTTAGGGTTAGGGTTAGGGTTAGGATTAGGGTTAGGGTTAGGTCTAGGGATAGGGTTAGGTTTAGGGTTAGGTTTAGGGCTAGGGCTAGAGTTAGGGTTAGGGTTAGAGTTAGGGTTAGGATTTAGGGTTAGGGTTAGGGTAGGGGTAGTGTTAGGGTTTGATGTAGGATAGGGGTAGGGATAGGGGTAGGTTTAGGGTTAGGGTTTGGAGTAGGGGTAGGATTAGGGTTAGAGTTAAGGGTAGGGTTTTGGCGAGGGTTAGAGTTGGGGTTAGGGGTAGGGTTAGGTTTAGGGTTAGGGTTAGGGGTAGGGGTAGTTGTAGGGTTAGGGTTAGGGTTAGGGTTAGGGTTAGGATTAGGGTTAGGGGTAGGTTTAGGGTTAGGGTTAGGGTTAGGGTTAGGGGGAGGGGTATATGTTAGGGTTAGGGTTAGGGTTAGGGCTAGAGCTAGGATTAGGTTTAGGGTTAGGGTTAGGGTTAGTGTTATGGTTAGGGGTAGGGGTAGGGTTAGGTTTAGGGTTGAGGATAGGGTTAGGGTTAGGGCTAGGGCTAGGGTTAGGCTTATGGTTAGGGGATAGGGTTAGGGTTAGGGTTAGGGTTAGAGGTAGTGGTAGGGGTAGGGGTAGGGTTAGGTTTAGGTTTGGGTTGGTGGTAGGATTAGGGTTAGGGCAAGGATTTTTGTTAGGGTTAGGGTTAGGGTTTGGGTTAGGGTTAGGGTTAGGATTAGGACTACATTTAGGGTTAGGGTTGGTTTGGGTTAGGGCTAGGGTTAGGGTTAGGGTTAGGATTAGGGCTGGGATAGAGCTAGGGTTATGGTTAGGTTTAGGGTTAGGGCTAAGGCTAGGATTAGGGTTAGGGTTAAGGTTAGGCCTAGGGCTAGGGTTAGGGTTAGGGTTAGGGGTAGGGTTAGGTTTAGTGTTAGGGTTAGGGTTAGGTGTAGGTTTAGGGTTAGGGTTAGAGTTAGTGTTAGGAGGAGAATTAAGGTTAGGGTTAGGGTTAGTTGTAGGTTTAGGGGTAGGGTTAGGGTTAGGGTTATGGTTAGGGTTAGGGGTACGGGTAGGTGTAGGGTTTGGGTTAGGGTTAGGGTTGGTGTTAGGCTTAGGATTATGGCTAGGTTTAGGGTTAGGTTTAGGTGTAGTGTTAGGGGTAGGGGTAGGGATAGGGGTTAGGGTTAGGGTTAGGGTTAGGGTTAGGCTTTGTGTAGGGTAAGGGGTATGTTTAGGGTTAGGGTTAGGGTTAGGGTTTGGGGTAGGGTTAGGTTTACAGTTAGGGCTAGGGATAGGGATAGGGATATGGTTCGGTTTTGGGTAATGTCTTGGGCTAGGTTTAGGGTTAAGTTAAGGGTTAGGTTTAGCGGTAGGGTCAGGGTTAGTGTTTGGTTTAGGAGTATGATTAGGTTTAGGGTTAGGGTTAAGGCTAGGTCTAGGGTTAGGGTTATGGTTAGGGCTAGCGCTAGGTCTAGGGTTAGGGTTAGGATTAGGTTTAGAATTAGGGCTAGGGCTTGGGTTAGGGTTAGGTTTGGGGTTAGGTCTAGGGCTAGGGTTAGGGTAAGGGTTAGGGTTAGGTTTAGGTTATGGTTAGGTTTAGGGGTAGAGTTAGGATTAGAGTTAGGGTTAGGGTTAGGGCTAGGTCTAGGGTTAGGGTTAGGGTTAGGGCTAGCGCTAGGCTCGGGTGGGGTAGGGTTGTCTAGGGTTAGGGGTAGGGTTAGGTCTAGGACTAGTGTTAGGGTTAGGATTAGGGGTAGGGGTAGGGTTAGGGTTAGGGGTAGGGTTTGGGTTAGTGTTAGCGTTAGGGTTAGGGTTAGGTTTGGGTCAGAGTTGGGGTTAGGTTTGGGTTAGGGTTAGGGTTAGGGTTAGGGTTAATTTTAGGGGTAGGGTTAGGGTTAGTTGAGGGTTAGGGTTAGGGTTAGGTTTAGCGTTAGGTGTAGGTTTAGGGGTAGGTTTAGGGGTAGGATAGGGTTAGGTTTAGGGTTAGTGTTACGGTTAGGGTTAAGGTTAGGGTTAGAGGTTGGGTTACGGTTAGGGTTAGGGTTAGGGCTAGGGCTAGGGTTAGGGTTATGTTTAGGGTTAAGTGTAGGTCTAGGGTAAGGATTAGGGGTAGGGTTAGGGCTAGGGCTGGAGTTAGGGTTAGTGTTAGGGTTAGGGTTAGGGCTAGAGCTAGGATTAGGTTTAGGGTTAGGGTTAGGGTTAGTGTTAGGGTTAGGTGTAGGGGTAGGGTTAGGTTTAGGATTGGGGTTAGGGTTAGGGTTAGGGCTAGGGTTAGGCTTAAGGTTAAGGGATAGGGCTAGGGTGAGGGTTGGGTTAGGGTTAGGGCTAGGGCTATGATTAGGGTTAGGGTTAAGGTTAGGCCTAGGGCTAGGGTTAGGGTTAGGGGTAGGGTTAGGGGTAGGGTTAGGTTTAGTGTTTGGGTTGGGGTTAGGTGTAGGTTTAGGGGTAGGGTTAGGGTTAGGGGTAGGGGTAGGTGTAGGGTTTGGATTAGGGTTAGGGTTTAGGTTAGGGTTAGGATTAGGGTTAGAGTTAAATGTAGGGTTAGTGTAATGGTTAGGGGTAAGGGTAGGTGTAGGGTTAGGGTTAGGGGTAGGGGTGGGGTTAGGCATAGGGGTACGAGTAGGGTTAGGGTTAGAGTTTGGGTTAGGGTTTGGGGAAGGGTAGGGTTAGGATTAGGGTTAGGGTTAGGGTTAGGGTTAGGTGTAGGGTTAGGGTTAGGGGAAGTGGTAGTGTTAGGGGTAGGGTTAGGGTTAGGGTTAGGGTTTTAGGGTTAGGTTTAGGGGTAGGGGAAGGGGTAGGGCTAGGGTTAGGGTTAGGGTTAGTTGTAGGGGTAGGGTTAGGGTTAGGGTGAGGGTCAGGGTTTGGGGTAGGGTTAGGGCTAGGGTTAGGGTTAGGGTTAGGGTTAGGGTTGGGTTAGGGTTAGTGTTAGGGTTAGGGCTAGAGCTAAGTTTAGGTTTAGGGTTAGTGTTAGGGTTAGTGTTAGGTTTAGGCGTAGGGGTAGGGTTAGGTTTAGGGTTAGGGTTAGGGTTAGGGTTATGGCTAGAGCTAGGGTTAGGCTTAAGGTTAGGGGATAGGTTTAGGGTTAGTGTTAGGGTTAGGGTTCGGGGTAGGGTAGGGGTAGGTTTAGGATTAGGGGTTTGGG
>NW_028327510.1:416002-423502 GCF_031878675.1 Megascapheus bottae
GGTAGGGGTACAGTTAGGGTTAGGGGTAGGGTTAGGGTTAACGGTAGGGTTAGGGTTAACGGTAGGGTTAGGGTTAGGTTTAGGGTTAGCGTTACGTTTTGGGGTACCGTTACGGTTAGGGTTAGGGTTAGGGGTAGGAGTAGGGGTAGGGGTAGTGTTACGGTTAGGATTAGGGGTAAGAGTAGGGTAGGGGTAGGGTTAGGGTTAGGGTTAGGCTTAGGATTAGGTGTAGAGTTAGGGTTAGGGGTAGGGTTAAGGTTAAGGGTAGGGTTAGGGTTAGGGTTAGGGCTAGGGCTAGGGTTAGGGTTAGGTTTAGAGTTAGGGGTAGGGTTAGGGTTACTGTTAGGGGTAGGGGTAGGGGTAGTGTTAGGGTTAGGGTTAGGGTTAGGGTTTGGGGTAGGGGTAGGGGTAGGATTAGAATTAGGGTCAGGGTTAGGATTAGGGTTATGGTTATGGTTATGGTTAGGGTTAGGGTTTTAGGGTTAGTGTTAGGGTTCGGGGTAGGGTTAGGGTTAGGGGATAAGGTTAGGTTTAGGGTTAGGGTTAGGGTAGCCATAGGGGTACGGTTAGGATTAGGGTTAGGGTTAGGGGTAGGGCTAGGGCTCTGGTTAGGGTTAGGGTTAGGTTTGGGATTAGCGTTAGGGTTCGGGGTAGGGTTAGGGTTAGGGGATAAGGTTAGGTTTAGGGTTAGGGTTAGGGTAGCCATAGGGGTACGGTTAGGATTAGGGTTAGGGTTAGGGGTAGGGCTAGGGCTCTGGTTAGGGTTAGGGTTAGGGTTGGGATTAGCATTAGGGCTAGGGCTAGGGTTAGGGTTAGGTTTATGTTTAGGGCTAGTGCTAGGGTTAGTTTTAGGGTTAGGGTTAGGGTTAGAGTTTGGGTTAGCGTTAGGGGTATGGGTAGGCTTAGGTTTAGTGTTAGGGTTAGGGTTAGGAGTAGGGTTAGGGTTAGGGCTATGGCTTGGGTTAGGGTTGGGGTTAGGGGATAGTGTTAGGGTTAGGGTTAGGGTTAGAGATACGGGTAGGTTGGTTTCGGTTTAGGGGTAGATTTAGGTTTAGGCTTAGGTTTAGCGTTAGGTGTAGGGTTAGGGTTAGGGTTCGGGTTAGAGGTAGGGATAAGGGTAGGGGTAGGGTTAGGGTTAGGATTAGGGTTAGGGGTAGGGGTATGGTTAGGGGTAGTGGTAGGGTTAGGATTAGGGGTAGGAGTAGGGGTAAGGGTAGGGTTAGGGTTAGGGTTAGGTGTAGAGTTAGGGTTAGGTGTAGGATTAGGGTTAAGGGTAGGGTTAGGTGTAGGGTTAGGGTTAGGGGTAGTGGTAGAGTTAAGGTTAGGGTTAAGGTTAGGGTTAGGTGTAGGGTTAGGGTTATTGTTAGGGGTAGGGTTAGGGTTAGGGTTAGGGGTTAAGTTTACGGTTCGGGGTAGGGTTAGGGTTAGGGTTAGGTTTAGGTTAGGGTTAGTGGTAGGGGTAGTGGTAGTGGTAGGGGTAGGTGTAGGGTTAGGGTTAGGGTTCGGGTTAGGGTTTGAGGTAGGGTAGGGTTAGGGTTAGGGGTAGAGTTAGGTTTAGGGGTAGGGTTAGGGTTAGGTTTAGGGTTAGGGTTAGGGTTAGGGGTAGGGTTAGGTGTAGGTTTAGTGTTAGGGTTAGGGGTAGGTGTAGGGTTAGGGTTATGGTTAGGGTTATGGTTAGGTGTAGAGTTAGGGTTAGGGGTATGGTTAGGTTTAAGGGTAGGGTTAGGGGTAGGGTTAGGGTTAGGTGTAGGGGTAGGGTTATGGTTAGGGTTAGGTGTAGGAGTAGGGTTAGGGTTAGGGGTAGGGGTATGGTTAGGGGTAGGGTTAGGGTTAGGGTTCAGGTTACGTTTGGGGGTAGGGTTAGGGTTAGGGTTACTGGTAGGTTTAGGGGTAGAGTTAGGGTTAGGGTAAAGATTAGGGGTAGGGTTAGGTTTAGGGATAGGGGTAGGGGTAAGGGTAAGGTTAGGGTTAGGGTTAGGCGTAGGGGTAAGTTTAGGCATAGGTGTAGGGTTAGCGTAGGATTAGGGTTAAGTTTAGGGTTAGGGTTAGGGCTAGGGCTAGGGTTAAGGTTAGGGTTAGGTTTAGGGTTAGGGCTAGAGCTATAGTTAGGTTTAGTGTTAGGGTTAAGGCTAGGGTTAGGGGTAGGGTTAGGGTTAGGGTTAGGTTTACAGCTAGCGCTAGGGTTAGGGTTAAGTTTAGAGTTAGGGTGAGTGCTAGGGTTAGGGTTAGGGTTAGGTTTAAAGTTAGGGGTAGGGGTAGGGTCAGAGGTAGTGTTAGAGTTAGGGTTAGGTGTAGGGTTAGTTTTAGGGTTTGGATTTGGGGTAGGGTTAAGGGTAGGGGTAGGGTAGGATTAGGGTTAGGGTTTGGGGGTAGTGGTAGTTTTAGCGGTAAGGGTAGGGTTAGGGTTAGGATTAGGGGTAAGGTCAGGGGTAGGGTTAGGTTTAGGGTTAGGGTTAGGGGTAGGGGTAGGGTTAGGTTTAGGATTAGGGTTAGGGCTAGGGCTAGGGTTAGGGTTAGGGCTAGGGCTAGGGCTAGGGCTAGAGTCAGGGTTAGGGTTAGGGTTAGGGCTAGGGGCTAGGGTTAGGGTTAGGTTTAGGGTTAGGGCTAGGGCTAGGGTTCGGATTAGGGTAGAGTTAGGGTTAGGGTTTTAGGGTTAGGGTTAGAGTTAGCGTTAGGGGTAGGGTTAGGGTTACTGTTAGGGGTAGTGGTAGGGGTAGGGGTAGTGTTAGGGTTAGGGTTAGCGTTAGGGTTTAAGGTAGGGGTAGGGGTAGGGTTAGCGTTAGGGTTAGGGTTAGGACTAGGGGTATGGTTAGGGTTAGGGTTATGGGTAGTGTTAGGTTTTTAGGGTTAGGGTTATGTGTAGGTTTAGGGTTAGGGTTCGGATTAGGGTTAGGGTAAAGGGTAGGGTTAGGGTTAGGGTTAGGGTTAGGGCTAGGGTTAGGGTTAGGGTTAGGATTAGTGGTAGGGTTTGGTTAGGGTTAGGGTTAGGGTTAGGGGTAGGGGTAGGGGTAGGATTTGGTTTAGGGTTAGGTGTAGGATGATGCCTAGGGCTAGGGTTAGGGTTAGGGTTAGGGGATAAGGTTAGGTTTAGGGTTAGGGTTAGGGGTAGGGGTAGGGGTAAGGTTAGGATTAGGGTTAGGGTTAGGGGTAGGGCTTGGGCTCTGGGTAGGCTTATGGTTATGGTTAGGATTAGCATTAGGGGTAGGGCTAGGGTTAGGGTTAGGGTTAGGTTTAGGGTAGTGCTAGGGTTAGTTTTGGGGTTAGGGTTAGGGTTAGGGTAGGGCTAGGGTTGTGGTTAGGGTTAGGGGATAGTGATAGGGTTAGGGTTAGGGTTAGGAATAGGGGTAGATTTCGGTTTAGGTTTAGGGGTAGAGTTAACTTTAGGGTTCAGTTTAGGTTTAGGGATAGGGTTAGGGGTTAGGGTTCGGGTTATAGGTAGGGATAAGGGTAGGGGTAGGGTTAGGGTTAGGATAGGGTTAGGGTTAGGTGTAGGGGTAGGGGTATTGTTAGGGTTAAGGGTAGGGGTTAGGGGTAGGGTTAGGGTTAGGGGTAGTGGTAGGGTTAGGGTTAGGGTTAGGGTTAGGGTTATGTGTAGGGTTAGGGTTATTGTTAGGGGTAGGGGTAGGGTTAGGGTTAGGGTTAAGGTTACGGTTCGGGGCAGGGTTAGGGTTAGGTTAGGGTTAGGGTTATGTTAGGGTTAAGGGTAGGGTTAGGGGTAGGTTTAGGGTTAGGTTTAGGGGTACACTTAGGGTTAGGGTTAGGGGTAGGAGTAGGGTTAGTGTTTGGGTTAGGGGTAGGTGTAGGTGTAGGGTTAGGCGTAGGATTAGGGTTAAGTTTAGGGTTAGGGTTATGGCTAGGTCTAGGGTTAGGGTTAGGTTTAGGGCTAGAGCTAGGGCTAGGGTTAGGGTTAGGTTTAGGGTTAGGGCTAGAGCTAAGTCTAGGGTTAGGTTTAGGGTTAGGGTTAGGGCTAGCGCTAGGTCTAGGGTTAGGGTTAGGGTTAGGGTTAGGTTTAGGGCTAGAGCTAGGGTTAGGGTTAGGGTTAGGGCTAAGTCTAGGGCTACTATTAGGGCTAGGGCTAGGCCTAGGGCTAGGTTCAGGGTTAGTGTTAGGGTTAGGTAGGGCTAGGGTTAGGGTTAGGGTTAGGGTTAGGTCTAGGGATAGGGTTAGGTTTAGAGTTAGGGTGAGGGCTAGGGTTAGGGTTAGCTTTAGGGTTAGGGATACGGTTAGGGTTAGGGTTAGGTGTTTTGTTAGGGTTAGGCTTAGGGTTAGGCCTAGTGCTAGGTTAGGGTTAGGGTTAGGGCTAGGTCTAGCACTAGGATTAGGGTTAGGGCTAGGGCTAGGGCTAGGGGTCAGGGTTAGTGTTAGGGTTAGGGCTAGGGCTAGGGTTAGGTTAGGTTAGGTCTAGGGATAGGGTTAGGTTTAGGGTTAGGTTTATGGCTAGGGCTGGGTTAGGGTTAGGGGTTAGGGCTAGGGTTAGGTGTACGGTTAGGGTTAGGGGTAGGGATAGGGTTTGATGTAGGATTAGTGTTAGGGATAGTGTTACTGTTTTAGGGGTAGGGTTAGGGTTAGGGTTAGGGTTAGGGTTCAGGGTAGGGTTAGGGTTAGGGTTAGGTTTAGAATTTGGGTTAGGGTTAGGGTAGCACTAGGGCTAGGTTTAGGGTTAGGGTTAGGGCTAGGGTTAGGGCTAGTGATAGGTTTAGGGTTAGGGTTAAGTTTAGGTTTAGGGTTAGGGGTAGGTGTAGGGTTTGGGTTAGGGTTAGGTTACGGTTAGAGTTAGGATTAGGGTTAGGGATAGGGTAAGGGTTAGGGTTAGGGGTAGCGGTAGGGGTTAGGGTTAGTGTTAGGGTTAGGTTTCGGGGGAGGGTTAGGGGTAGGGTTAGGGTTAGTGTTAGGGGTAGGTGTAGGGTTAGGGTTAGAGTTAGGGGGAGGTTTAGGGTTAGGGTTAGGTTTAGGTGTAGGTTTAGGTGTAGTGTTAGGTGTAGGGTTAGTGTTAGTTTTAGGGTTAGGGGTATGTGTAGGTTTTGGAATAGGTTAGGGTTAGGGTTAGGATTAGGGTTAGGTGGTAGGGCTAGGGTTAGGCTTAGGTTTACGTGTAGGGGTAGGGGTAGGGGTAGGGTTTAGGTTTAGGGTTAGGGTTAGGGCTATGTCTATGGTTAGTGTTAGGGGTAGGGGAAGGGGTATGTTTAGGGTTAGGGGTTAGGGGTAGGTTAGGCGTAGTGTTAGGGTTAGGGTTAGATTAGGGTTAGGTTAGGGCTAGGGCTAGGGTTAGGTTTACAGTTCGGGGTAGGGCTAGGGCAAGGGTTAGGGTTAGGTTTGGGTTTTGGTCTTGGCCTAGGTTTAGGATTAGGGTTAATGTTAGGGGTGGGGTTAAATTTAGGTTTAGGGGTAGGGTTAGGGTTAGGGTTAGGGTTAGGGTTAGGGCTAGGTGTAGGTTTAGGGTTTGGGTTAGGGCTAGCGCTAGGTCTAGGGTTAGGGTTAGGGTTAGGTTTAGGGTTAGGGCTAGGGCTAGGGTTAGGGTTAGGGTTAAGTGTAGGGTTAGGGTTAGGGGTAGGAGTATGGGTAGGGGGTAAGGGTAAGTAAGGTTAGGGTTAGGGTTAGGGGTAGGTGTAGGTTTTGGGTTAGGGTTTGGGTTAGGATTAGGATTAGGGTTAGGGGTTGGGTTAGGGTTAGGGGTTAGGGGTACGGGTAGGGTTAGGTGTTAGGGTTAGGGTTAGGGGGTAGGGTAAGGTGTAGTGTTAGGGTTTGGGTTAGGGTTAGTTTTAGGGGTAGGTGTAGGTTTGCGTTAGGGGTGGGGGTAGGGTTAGGGTTTGGGGTAGAGGTATGGGTAGGGTTAGGGCTAGGGCTAGAGTTAGGCTTAGGGTTAGGGTTAGGGGTATGGGTAGTGTTAGAGTTAGGGTTAGATTTAGGGGTACGCTTAGGGTTAGGGTTAGGTGTGGGGGTAGGGTTAGGGTTTGGGGTAGGGGTCGGTGTAGGTGTAGGGTTAGGCGTAGGATTAGGGTTAAGGTTACGGTAAGGTTTAGGGGTAGGTTACAGTTAGGATTAGGGTGAGAGTTCGGAGTAGGGCTAGGGCTAGGGTTAGGGTTAGGGTTAGGGCTAGGGCTATTGCTAGGGTTAGGGGTTAGGTTTAGGGTTAGGGCTAGAGCTAGGGTTAGGTTTAGTGTTAGGGTTAAGGCTAGGGTTAGGGGTAGGGGTAGGGTTAGGGTTAGGTTTAGGGCTAGGGCTTGGGTTAGGGTTAGGATTACGGCTAGGTCTAGGGCTAGGGTTAGGGTTAGGGTTAGGGTTAGGGCTAGGGCTAGATCTAGGGTTAGGTTTAGGTTTAGGGTTAGGGTTAGAGTTAGGGTTAGGTTTAGGGGTAGGGTTAGGGTAAGGGTTAGAGCTAAGTCTAGGGTTAGGGTTAGGGTTAGGGCTAGCGCTAGGTTTAGGGTTATGGTTAGGGTAGGGCTAGAGCTAGGGTTAAGTTTAGGGATAGGGTTAGGTTTAGGGTTAGGTGTAGGGTTAGGGTTAGGGTTAGGGTTAGGGTTAGGGCTATGGTTAGGGTTAGGGTTAGGTCTAGGGATAGGGTAGGTTTAGGGTTAGGTTTAGGGCTAGCATTAGGGTAGGGTTAGGGTTAGAATTAGGGTTAGGGTTAGGAATAGGGTTAGGGTTAGGTGTAGGGGTTAAGGTTAGGGTTAGGGTTAGGGTTAGGTCTAGGGATAGGGTTAGGTTTAGGGGTAGGTTTAGGGCTAGCATTAGGTTAGGGTTAGGGTTAGAATTAGCGTGAGGGTTAGGGTTAGGGTTAGGTTTAGGGATAGTGTTATTGTTAGGGTTAGGTGTAGGGTTAGGGTTAGGCTTAGGGTTAGGGCTAGGGCTAGGGTTAGGGTTAGGGTTAGGGCTAGGTCTAGGACTAGGATTAGGGTTAGGGCTAGGGCTAGGCTAGGGTCAGGGTTAATGTTAGGGTTAGGGCTAGGGCTAGGTTAGGGTTAGGGTTAGGTTAGGTCTAGGGATAGGGTTAGGGTTAGGGTTAGGTTTGGGATAGGGCTAGGGTTAGGGTTTGGGTTAGGGCTAGGGTTAGGGTTAGGGGTAGGGATAGGGTTAGGTGTAGGATTAGAGTTAGGGGTTAGGGTTACAGTTTAAGGTTAGGGTTAGGTTTAGGGTTAGGGTTTGGGTAGGGTTAGGGTTAGGATTAGTGTTAGGGGTAGGGCGTAGATTAGGGGTTAGGGTTAGGGGTAGAGGTTAGGGTTAGGTTAGGTTTAGCGTTAGTGTTAGAATTAGGGTTAGAATTAGGGTTAGGGTTAGGGGTAGGACTAGGCTAGGTTAGGGTTAGGGTTAGGGCTAGGGCTAGGGCTAAGATTAAGGTTAGGGTTAGGGTTAGTGCTAGGGCTAGGGTTAGGGTTAGGGTTAGGTCTAAGTCTAGGGATACGATTAGGGTTAGGGCTATGGCTAGGGCTAGGGTCAGGGTTAGTGTTAGGCTTAGGGTAGGGCTAGGGCTAGGGTTAGGGTTAGGGTTAGGTCCAGGGATAG
>NW_028327510.1:431002-446002 GCF_031878675.1 Megascapheus bottae
GGGCTAGAGCTAGGGTTAGGGTTCGGGTTAGCGTTAGGGTTAGGGGTACATTTAGGGTTAGGTTTAGGGTTAGGGCTAGGGCTAGGGTTAGGGTTAGGGTTAGGGGATAGTGTTAGGGTTAGGGTTAGGGTTAGGGATAGGGGTAGGGTTAGGGGTAAGGGTAGGGTTAGGATTAAGGTAAGGGTTGGGGTAGGTTTAGGGTTAGGGTTAGGGGTAGAGTTAGTTTTAGGGTTAGGTTTAGGGTTAGGTGTAGGGTTACGGTTAGGGTTCGGGTTAGGGTTAGGGGTAGGGGTAGGGTTAGGGGTAGGGGTAGGGGTAGGGTTAGGATTATGGGTAGGGTAGGTGTAGGGGTAGGGTTAGGGCTAGGGCTAGGGTTAGGATTAGGGTTCGGGGTAGGGTTAGGGTTAGAGTTAGTGGTAGGTGTAGGTTTAGGGTTAAGTGTAGGGTTTGAGTTAGGGATAGGGTTAGGGTTAGGGTTAGGTTTAGTTCTAGGTTTAGGGTTAGGGGTAGAGTTAGGGTTAGGGTTAGGGTTAGGGTTTTATGGTTAGGTTAAGGGTTAGGGTTACGGTTTTAGGGTTAGGGTTATGGTTAGGGGTAGGGTTCAGGGTAGGGTTAGGGCTAGGTCTAGATTTAGCTTTAGTGTTACGGCTAGGGCTAGGTCTAGCTTTAGGGTTAGTGTTAGGGTTAGGGCTAGGGCTAGGGTTAGGTTTAGGGTTAGGGTTAGGGTTAGGGCTAGAGCTAAGGTTAGGGTTAGGGTTAGTGTTAGGTTTAGGGGTATGTTTAGGGTTAGGTTTAGGGTTAGGGCAAGGGCTAGGGCTAGGGTTAGGGTTAGTGTTAGGGTTAGGGTTAGGGCTAGGACTAGGGTAAGGATTAGGGATAGAGTGAGGGCTAGGATTATGGTTAGGATTAGGGTTAGGGGTAGGGCTAGGGCTAGGGCTAGGGTTAGGGTTAGGGTTAGGGCAAGGGATAGGGTAGGGTTAGGGTTAGTGTTAGGGTTAGGGCTAGGTCTAGGGTAAGGGTTAGGGATAGGGTTAGGGCTAGGGTTAGGGTTAGGGTTAGGGGATTGGTTAGGGTTAGGGTTAGATGTAGGGATAGGGTTAGGGTTAGGGGTAGTGGTAGGGGTAGGGTTAGGGTTAGTGTTAGGGTTAGGGGTAGTGTTAAGTTTAGGGTTAGGCGTAGCGGTAGGGGTAGTGGTAGGGTTAGGAGTAGGGGTAGGGGTAGGGTTAGGGTTAGGGTTAGGGCTAGGGCTAGGGTTAGGTTTAGGTGTAGGGTTAAGTTTAGGGGTAGGTTTAGGGTTAGGTTTAGGGTTAGGGTTAGGGGTAGGGGGAGGGTTAGGGTAAGGTTTAGGGTTAGGGTTAGGGCTAGGGTTAGAGTTAGGGTTAGGGGATAGGGTTAGGGTTAGGGTTAGGGGTAGGGTTAGGGTTAGAGTTAGGTTTAGGATTAGGGTTAGGGGTAGGGGTAGGAGTAGGATTAGGGGTAGTGGTAGAGTTAGGTTTAGGGTTAGGGTTAGGGTTAGCGTTAGGGTTAGGGGTACGTTTAGGGTTAGGGTTAGGGTTAGGGCAAGGGCTAGGGCTAGGGTTAGGGTTAGTGTTAGGGTTAGGGGTAGGACAAGGGTAAGGTTTAGGGATAGGGTTAGGGCTAGGATTAGGGTTAGGATTAGGGGTAGGGGTAGGGGTAGGGGTAGGGCTAGGGTTAGGGTTAGGGTTAGGGTAAGGGCTAGGGCTAGGGTTAGGGTTAGTGTTAGTTTTAGGGCTAGGTCTAGGGTAAGTGTTAGGGATAGGTTAGGGCTAGAGGTAGGGTTACGTTTAGGGTTAGGGTTAGGGTTAGGGTAAGGGTTACGGTTAGGGTTAGTGCTAGGGTTAGGATTAGGGTTAGGGGATAGGGTTAGGGTTAGGGTTAGGCTTAGGGAGAGGGGTAGGGTTAGTGTTAGGGTTAGGGTTAGGGGTAGGGTTAGGGTTAGGGTTAGGGTTAGGGTTAGGGATTTAGGGTTAGGGTTAGAGTTAGGGTTAGGGGTAAGGTTATGGTTAGTGTTAGGGGTAGGGGTAGGGGTCGGGTTAGGGTTAGGGTTTGGGGTAGGGGTAGGGGTACGGTTATTGTTAGGGGTAGGGTTAGGGTTAGGGGTAGAGCTAGGGCGCTGTTTAGGGTTAGGGTTATGGTTAGGGTTAGCATTAGCGCTAGGGCTAGGGTTAGAGTTAGGGTTAGGTTTATGGCTAGAGCTAGGGTCTGTTTAAGGGTTAGGGTTAGGGTTAGTGTTAGGGTTAGTGTTAGGGGTAGGGGTAGCCTTAGGTTTAGTGTTAGGGTTAGGGTTAGGGTTAGGATTACGGTTAGGGTTAGGGCTAGGGTTAGGTTTAGGGTTAGGGTTAGGGCTAGAGCTAGGGTTAGGTTAAGGGTTAGCGTTATGGTTAGGGGTACGTTTAGGGTTAGGTTTAGGGTTAGGGCTAGGGCTAGGGTTAGGGTTAGGTTTAGGGGATAGTTTTAGGGTTAGGGTTAGGGTTAGGGATAGGGGTAGGGTTAGATGTAAGTTTAGGGTTAGGATTAGGGTAAGGGTTGGGGTAGCTTTAGTGTTAGGTTTATGGGTGGAGTTAGGTTTAGGTTTAGGTTTAGGGTTAGGGGTAGGGTTAGGGTTAGGGTTCGGGTTAGGGTAGGGATAAGGGTAGGGATAGGTTTTGGGTTAGGGTTAGGGTTAGGGGTATGGGTAGGTTTAGGGGTAGGGTTAGGATTAGGGGTTGGGTTAGGTGTAGGGGTAGGGTTAAGGCTAGGGTTAGGTTTAGGGTTTGGGGTAGGGTTAGGGTTAGAGGTAGGGGTAGGGGTAGTGTTAGGGTTAAGTGTAGGGTTTGGGTTAGGGATAGGGTTAGGGTTAGGGTTAGGTTTAGGGCTAGGGTTAGGGTTAGGGGTAGAGTTAGGGTTAGGGTTAGGGTTTTAGGGTTAGTTAAGTGTTAGGGTTACGGTTTTAGGGTTAGGGTTATGGTTAAGGGTAGGGTTCGGGGTAGGGTTAGGGGTAGGTCTAGGTTTAGGGTTAGGGTTAGGGCTAGCACTAGGTCTAGCGTTAGGGTTAGGGTTAGGGTTAGGGCTAGGGCTAGGGTTAGGTTTAGTGTTAGGGTTAGGGCTAGAGCTAGGGTTAGGGTTAGGTTTAGCGTTAGTTTTAGGGGTACGTTTAGGGTCAGGTTTAGGTGTAGGGCAAGGGCTAGGGCTAGGGTTAGGTTTAGTGTTATGGTTAGGGCTAGGACTAGGGTAAGGGTTAGGGATAGGGTGAGGCCTGGATTAGTGTTAGGATTAGGGTTAGGGGTAGGTCTAGGGCTAGGGTTAGGGTTTGGGTTAGGGCAAGGGCTAGGTCTAGGTTTAGGGTTAGTGTTAGGGTTAGGGCTAGGTCTAGGGTAAGGGTTAGGGATAGGGTTAGGGCTAGAGTTAGGGTTACGTTTAGGGTTAGGGTTAGGGTTAGGGTAAGAGTTACGGTTAGGGTTAGGGCTAGGGTTAGGGTTAGTGTTAGGGGATAGGGTTAAGTTTAGGGTTATGGGTAGGGGTAGGGTTAGATTTAGGGTTAGGTTTAGGGGTAGGGTTAGGGTTAGGGTTAGGGTTAGGGGTAGGGGTAGGTTTGGGGTTAGGATTTTAGGTTTAGGGTTAGAGTTAGGGTTAGGGGTAGGGTTAAGGTTAGGGTTAGGGGTAGGGGTAGGGTTAGGGGTAGGGTTAGGGTTTGGGGTAGGGGTAGGATTATGGGTAAGGGTAGGGTTAGGATTAGGGTAAAGGTTGGGGTAGGTTTAGGGTTAGGGTTAGGGTTAGAGTTAGGTTTAGGGTTAGGTTTAGGGTTAGGGGTAGGGTTAGGGTTAGGGTTCGGGTTAGGGTAGGGATAAGGGCAGGGATAGGTTTTGGGTTAGGGTTAGGGTTAGGGGTAGGGTTATGGTTAGGGGTAGGGTTAGGATTAGGGGTAGGGGTAGGGGTAGGGGTAGGGTTAGGGCTAGGGTTAGGGTTAGGGTTTGGGGTAGGGTTAGGGTTAGAGGTAGGCATAGGGGTAGGGTTAGGGTTAAGTGTAGGGTTTGGGTTAGGGATAGGGTTAGGGTTAGGGTTAGGTTTAGGGCTAGAGTTAGGGTTAGGGGTAGAGTTAGGGTTAGGGTTAAGGTTTTAGGGTTAGGTCAAGGGTTAGGTTTACGGTTTTAAGGTTAGGGTTATGGTTAGGGGTAGGGTTCGGGGTAGGGTTAGGGGTAGGTCTAGGTTTAGGGTTAGGGTTAGGGCTAGCGCTAGGTCTAGGGTTAGGTTAGGGTTAGGGTTAGGGCTAGGGCTAGGGTTAGGTTTAGGGTTAGGGTTAGGGCTAGAGCTAGGTTTAGGGTTGGGTTTATCGTTAGTTTTAGGGGTACGTTTAGGGTCAGGTTTAGGGTTAGGGCAAGGGCTAGGGCTAGGGTTAGGGTTAGTGTTAGGGTTAGGGCTAGGACTAGGGTAAGGGTTAGGGGTAGGGTGAGGCCTGGATTAGGGTTAGGATTAGGGTTAGGCGTAGGTCTAGGGCTAGGGTTAGGGTTTGGGTTAGGGCAAGGGCTAGGTCTAGGGTTCGGGTTAGTGTTAGGGTTAGGGCTAGGTCTAGGGTAAGGGTTAGGGATAGGGTTAGGGCTAGAGGTAGGGTTACGTTTAGGGTTAGGGTTAGGGTTAGGGTTAGGGTTAGGGTAAGAGTTACGGTTAGGGTTAGGGCTATGGTTAGGGTTAGGTTTAGGGGATAGGGTTAAGGTTAGGGTTATGGGTAGGGGTAGGGTTAGATTTAGGGTTAGGTTTAGGGGTAGGGTTAGGGTTAGGGTTAGGGTTAGGGTTAGGGATAGGGGTAGGATTAGGGGTAGGGGTAGGATTAGGGGTAAGGGTAGGGTTAGGATTAGGGTAAGGGTTGGGGTAGGTTTAAGGTTAGGGGTAGGGGTAGAGTTAGGTTTAGGGTTAGGTTTAGGGTTAGGGGTAGGGTTAGGGTTAGGGTTCGGGTTAGGGGTAGGGATAAGTGTAGGTATAGGATTTGGGTTAGGGTTAGGGTTAGGGGTAGGGTTAGGGTTAGGGGTAGGGGTAGGGTTAGGATTAGGGGTAGGGGTAGGTGTAGGGGTAGGGTTAGGGCTAGGGTTAGGGTTAGGGTTTGGGGTAGGGTTAGGGTTAGAGGTAGTGGTAGGTTTAGGGTTAGTTTTAGGGTTAAGTGTAGGGTTTGAGTTAGGGATAGGGTTAGGGTTAGGGTTAGGTTTAGTTCTAGGGTTAGGGTTAGGGGTAGGGTTAGGGTTAGTGTTAGGGGTAGTGTTTTAGGGTTAGGTTAAGGGTTAGGGTTACGGTTTTAGGGTTAGGGTTATGGTTAGGGGTAAGGTTCGGGGTTGGTTAGGGTTAGGGTTAGGGTTAGGGTTAGGGGTAGGGTTAAGTTTAGGGTTAGGCGTAGCGGTAGGGGTAGGGTTAGGGTTAGGATTAGGGGTAGGGGTAGAGTTAGGTTTAGGGTTAGGGCTAGGGCTAGGGTTAATTTTAGGTTTAGGGTTAAGGTTAGGGGTAGGGGTAGGGGTAGGGCTATGGTTAGGGTTAGGCTTAGGGCAAGGGCTAGGGCTAGGGTTAGGGTTAGTGTTAGGGTTAGGGCTAGGTCTAGGTTAAGTGTTAGGGATAGGGTTAGGGCTAGAGGTAGGGTTACGTTTAGGGTTAGGGTTAGGGTTAGGGTTAGGGTAAGGGTTATGGTTAGGGTTAGGGCTAGGGTTAGGGTTAGGGTTATGGGATAGGGTTAGGGTTAGGGTTAGGCTTAGGCTTAGGGGATAGGGTTAGGGTTAGGGTTATGGTTAATGGTATGGGTAGGGTAAGGTTTAGGGTTAGGGGTAGGGGTAGGGGTAGGGTTAGGGTTAGGGTTACGGTTAGGGGTAGGGTTAGGGTTAGGGTTAGGGGTAGGGGTAGCGTTAGGGTTAGGGTTAGGGTTAGGGGTAGGTTTAGGGGAAGGGTTAGGGTTAGGGTTAGGGCTAGGGCTAGGGTTAGGTTTAGGGTTAGGGGTAGGGGTAGGTTTAGGGTTAGGTTTAGGGTTAGGGTTAGGGTTAGTGGTAGGGTTAGGTTTAGGTTTAGGGTTAGGGTTAGGGCTAGGGCAAGGGTTAGGTTTAGGGCTAGGTCTAGGGCTAGGGTTAGGGTTAGGGTTAGGTTTAGGGCTAGACCTAGGGTTAGGTTTAGGGTTAGGATTAGGGCTAGTGATAGAGTTAGGTTTAGGGTTGGTTTAGGGCTAGGGCTAGGGTTAGGGTTAGGGATAGAGTTACGGTTAGGGTTTTAGGGTTAGGGTTAGAGTTAGTGTTAGGGGTAGGGATAGGATTAGGGTTAGGGTTAGGGTTCGGATTAGGGGTAGGATTAGGGTTAGGGTAAGGGGTAGGGTTAGGGTTAGGGTTATTGTTAGGGGTAGGGTTAGGGTTAGGGTCAGGGGAAGGGTTAGGGTTAGGGTTAGGGGTGGAGTTAGTGTTAGGGATAGTGGTAGGGGTAGGTGTAATCTTTGGGTTAGGGTTAGGTTTAGGGTTAGGGTTAGGATTAGGGTTAGGGTTAGGTTTAGGGTTAGGGGTAGGGGTAGATGCAGGTTTAGGTGTTAGGCCTAGGGGTAAGGTTAGGGTTAGGGCTAGGGCTAGAGCTAGGGTCAGTTTTAGGGTTAGGTTTAGTGCTAGGGCAAGGGTTACAGTTAGGGTTATGGCTAGGGATAGGGTTAGGTTTAGGGCTAGGTTTAGGGTTAGGTTTAGGGCTAGGGCTAGGATTAGGGTTAGGGTTAGAGATAGGGTTAGGGTTTTAGGGTTAGTGTTAGTGTTAGCGTTAAGGGTAGGATTACGGGTAGGGGTAGGGGTAGGGTTAGGGTTAGGGTTAGAGTTAGGGTCAGGGTTAGGGTTAGGGTAAGGGCCAGGGTTAGGGTTATGGTTAGGCTTAGGGGTAGGTTAGGTTTAGGGTTAGGGTTAGGGTTAGGATTAGGTTTAGGATTAGGATTAGGGTTAGGGTTAGGTTTAGGGTTAGGTTTAGGGGTAGGGGTAGGGGTAGGGTTAGGTTTTAGGGTTAGTGTTAGGGTTAGGGGTAAGGTAAGGTGTAGTGTTAGGGTTAGGTTTAGGTTTAGGGTTGGGGTAGGTGTAGGTTTTGGGTTAGGGTTAGTGTTAGGGTTAGGGTTAGGGTTAGGGGTAGAGTTAGATTTAGGGGTAGGGTTAGGGTTAAAGGTAGGGTTAGGTTTAGGAATAGGGTTAGGGTTAAGTTTAGGGGTATGGTTAAGATTAGAGGTAGGGTTAGGGTTAGGGTTAGGAGTAGGGGTATGGGTAGGGGTAAGGTTAGGTTTAGGGTTAGGGTTTGGGGTAGGGTAGGGTTACGGTTAGGGTTAGGGTTAGGGTTATGGGTAGAGTTAGGGTTAGGGGTAGGGTTAGGGTTAAGGGTAGGGTTAGGGTAAGGGTTAGGGTTAGGTTTAGGTTTAGATGTAGGGTTAGGTGTAGGGTTAGGTTTAGGGTTAGGGTTAGGGGTAGGGGTAGATTTAGGGGTCGGGGTATGGTTAGGGATAGGGTTAGGGTTAGGGTTAGGGTTAGGGTTAGGTGTAGAGTTAGGGTTAAGGGTAGGGGTACGGGTAGGGGTAGGAATAGGGTTAGGGTTAGGGTTAGAGTTAGGGGTACGGTTAGGGTTAGAGTTAGGATTAGGGTTAGGGTTAGGGCTAGGGGTAAGGGTAGGGTTAGGTTTAGGGTTAGGGTTAGGTGTGGGGTTAGGTTTAGGGGTATCGCTAGGGCTAGACCTAGGGTTAGGGTTAGGGTTAGGGCTAGAATATTGGTTAGAATTAGGATTAGGGATAGGGCTAGGAATAGGGTTAGGGTTAGGGTTAGGGCTAGGGTTAGGGTTAGGGCTAGGGTTAGGGTGAGTTTAGGCTTAGGGGTAGGGGTAGTGTTAGGGTTAGGGTTAGGGTTAGGGTTAGATTAGGGTTATGATCAGGGTTAGGTTTATGGCTAGGGCTAGGGCTCGGTTTAGGGTTAGGTTAGGGCTAGGGCTAGGGCTATGGTTAGGGTTAGGGTTAGGGTTAGGGCTATTTCTAGGGTTAGGGTTAGGTTTAGGTTTAGGGCTAGAGCTAGGGTTAGGTTTACGGTTAGGGTTCGTGTTAGGGGTAGGGGTAGGGTTAGGATTAGGTTTAGAGTTAGGGTTAGAGTTAGGCCTAGGACTAGGGTTAGGGTTAGGTTTAGGGTATAGGGTTAGGATTAGGTTAGTGGTAGGGGTAGGGGTAGGTGTATGGTTAGGGTTAGGGTTAGGGGTAGGTTTAGTGGTAGGGGTAGATTTAGGATTAGGGGTAGGGGTAGGGATAGGGTTAGGGATAGGATTAGGGTTAGGGTTAAGGGTAGAGTTAGGTTTAGGGTTAGGGTTAGGGTTAGGGGTAGAGTTAGGGTTAGGGTTCGGGTTAGGGGTAGTGTTAAGGGTAGGGGTAGGGTGAGGGTTAGGGTTAGGGGTAGGGGTGGGCGTAGGGTTAGGGGTAGGGGTAGGGGTAGAGTTAGGGTTAGGGTTCGGGTTAGGGGTAGTGTTAAGGGTAGGGGTAGGGTGAGGGTTAGGGTTAGGGGTAGGGGTAGGCGTAGGGTTAGGGGTAGGGGTAGGGTAGGATTAAGGTTAGGGTTGGGGTAGGGTTAGGGTTAGGGTTAGGGTTAGGGTTAGGGACCGGGGTAGGGTCGTGGTTAAGGTTAGGGTTAGAGTTAGGGTTAGGGTTAGGGTTAGGGTTAGGGTTAGGGTTAAAGGTAGAGTTAGGGGTAGGGATAGGGTTAGGGTTAAATGTAGGGGTAGGTTTTGGTTTAAGGATAGGGTTAGGGTTAGGGTTAGGGTTAGTGTTAGGATTATGGGTAGGGTTAGGTTTAGGTGTAGGGTTAGGGTTAGGGTTAGCTTTAGGGGTAAGTGTAGGGTTAAGGTTAGGGGTAGGGGAAGGGGTAGGTTTAGGGATAGGGTTAGGGTTAGGGGTAGGGTTAGGGTAGGGGAAGGGGTAGGGTTCTGATTAGGGGTAGGGTTAAAGTTAGGGGTAGGTTTAGGGGTAGGGTTAGGGTTAGGTGTAGGGGTAGGAGTAGGGGTAGGGGTAAGCTTAGGGTTAGTGTTAGGATTAGGGATAAGTTAGGGTTAAGGTTAGGGTTAGGGTTAGGTTTAGGGCTAGGGCTAAGTTTAGGGTTAGGGTTAGGGTTAGGGCTAGTGCTAGGGCTAGGGTTAGGGTTAGGGTTAGGGCTAGGGCTAGGGCTAGTGTTAGGGTTAGGGTTAGGTTTAGGGCTAGGGTTAGGGTTAGGGTTAGGTTTAGGGTTACGGTTTTAGGGTTAGAGTTCGGGTTAGGGTTAGGGGTAGTGGTAGGGGTAGTGTTAGGGTTAGGAGTAAGGGTAGGGTAGTTGTAGCGGTAGGTTTAGGGTTAGGGTTTGGGGGAGGGTTGGGTTGGGTTAGTTTTAGGGTTAGGGGTAGGGTTAGGTTTAGGGTTATGGGTAGAGGTAGGTGTAGGGTTAGGGGTAGGGGTAGGGTTAGGGTGAGGGTTAGGGTTAGGTTAGGGCTAGAGCTAGGGTTAGGTTTAGAGTTAGGGCTAGGGCTAAGGCTAGGGTTAGGTTAGGGTTGGGTTAGGTCTAGGGCTAGGGTTAGGGTTAGGGATAGGTTTAGGGGTAGGGTTAGGGTTAGGGTTAGGTTTAGGTTTAGGGTTGTTTAGGCTTAGGGCTAGGTCTAGGGATAGGGTTAGGGTTAGGGCTACCTCTAGGTCTAGGGTTAGGGTTAGGGTTAGGGCTAGGGCTAGGGTTAGGGTTAGGGTTAGGGTTAGGGTTAGGTCTAGAATAGGGTTAGGGTTAGGTTTAGGGTTAGGGTGAGGGTTAGGGTTAGGGTTAGGGTTAGGGTTAGGGTTAGGGCTAGGGCTAGATTTAGGGTTATAGTTAGGGCTAGGGCTACGGCTAGGGCTAGGGTTAGGGCAAGAGGTAGTGTTAGGGCGAGGGCTAGAGTTAGGTTTAGGGTTAGGGTTTGGGTTAGGGGTAGGGTAGTGTTAGTGATAGGGTTAGGGTTAGGTTTAGGTGTAGGGTTAGGGGTAGGGTTATGGTTTGTGTTAGGGGTAGGGGTAGGGGTAGGGGTCGGGGTAGAGTTAGGGTCAGGGTTATGGGTAGGGTTAGGTTAGGTTTAGGATTAAGATTATGGTTAGGGTTAGGGGTAGGGCTAGGGCTAGGGTTAGGGTTTGGGTTTGGGCTCGGGCTAGGGCTAGGGTTAGTGTTAGGATTAGGGGTAGGGGTAGGGGTAGGGGTAGGAGTAGTGTTAGGGTTAGGGGTAGAGGTAGGGGTAGGGTTAGGTTTAGGGTTAGGGTTTGGGGTAGGGGTAAAGTTAGGCGTAGGAGTAGGGTTAGGTTTAGGGTTAGGGTTTGGGGTAGGGTTAGGTTTAGTGTTAGGGTTAGGATTAGGGTTAGAATTAGGGTTAGGGGTACGATTAGGGTTAGGGGTAGGGTTAGTGGTAGGGTTAGGGATAGGGGTAGGGCTAGGTTTAGGTTTAGGGTTAGTGTTAGGTTTAGGGTTAGGTTTAGGAGTAGGGTTAGGGTTAGGTTTGGGGGTAGGTTAGGGGTACGGTTAGAGTTTGGTTAGAGTTAGGGGTTGGGTTAGGTTTACGGTTAGGGGTAGGGGTAGGAGTAGGGGTAGGGTTAGGGTTAGGCTTAGGGTTAGGGGTAGGGTTAGGGGTACAGTTAGGGTTACGGTTAGGGTTAGGTTCGGGGTAGGTCTAGGGTTAGGGTTATAGTTAGGGCTAGAGCTAGGGCTAGGTTTAGGGTTAGGGTTAGGGTGAGGGTTAGATTTAGGGTTAGGGTTAGGGTTAGGGTTAGGGTTAGGGTTAGGGCTAGGTCTAGGGTTAGGGTTAGGGTTAGGGTTAGGGCTAGCGCTAGGTCTAGGGTTAGGGTTAGGGTTAGGGTTAGGGCTAGGGCTAGGGTTAGGGTTAGGGTTAGGTTTAGGGCTAGAACTAGGGTTAGGGTTAGGGTTCGGGTTAGGGGTACAGTTAGGGTTAGGGTTAGGACTAGGGCTAGGGTTAGGGTTAGGGTTAGGGCTAGGGCTAGGGCTAGGTTTAGGGTTAGGGGTAGGGTTATGGCTAGGGCTAGAGTTAGGGTTAGAGTTAGGGTTAGGGCTAGGGCTAGGGTTAGGGTTAGGGTTATGGGTAGGTGTAGGGGTAGTGTTATGGTTAGGGTAAGGGTTAGGTTTAGGGGTAGGGTGAGGGTTAGGTTTAGGGTTAGGGTTAGATTTAGTGCTGGGGTAGGGGTAGGGGTAGGAATAGGGGTAGCGGTAGGTTTAGAGGTGGGGTTAGGGTCAATGTTATGGTTACGATTTGGGTTAGGGTTAGGGGTAGGTCTAGGGTTAGGGTTGGGGTTAGGGTTAGGGCTAGGTCTAGGTCTAGGGTTAGGGTTAGGGATAGGATTAGGGTTAGGATTAGGGTTAGGGGTAGGGCTAGGGCTATGGTTAGGGTTAGGGTTAGGGCTAGGGCTAGGGCGAGGGCTAGGGTTAGGGTTAGGGTTAGTGTTATGGTTAGGGCTAGGGCTAGGGTAAGTTTAGAGCTAGGGTTAGGGTTAGGGTTAGAGTTAGGGTAGGGGTAGGGGTAGGGGTAGGGGTAGGGGTAGGTGTCGGAGTAGTGTTAGGCTTAGGGTTAGGGTTAGGGGTAGGGGTAGGAGGGGTAGGAGTAGGGTTAGGATTAGGGGTAGGGGTAGGGGTAGGGATAGGGTTACGGTTAGGGTTAGGGTTTGGGGTAGGGTTAGGGTTAGGGTTAGGGTTAGGAGTAGGGTTAGGGTTAGGGTCAGGGTTAGGGTTAGGGTTAGGGGCAGGGTTAGGCTTATGGTTAAGGTTAGGCGTAGGTGTAGGGTTTGGGTTAGGGTTAGGGTTAGGGTTAGGATTAGGGGTAGAGTTAGGGTTAGGGGTAGGGGTAGTGGTAGGGTTAGGTGTTAGGGTTAGGGTTACGGTTAAGGGTAAGGTAAGGGGTAGTGTTAGGGTTAGGGTTAGGTTTAGGGATAGGGGTAGGTGTAGGTTTTGGGTTACAGTTAGTGTTAGGGTTAGAGTTAGGATTAGGGTTAGGGGTAGGGTTAGGGTTAGGGTTAAGGGGCAGGGGAAGGGGTAGGTGTAGGAGTTAGGAAGGGGTAGGTGTAGGTTAGGGGTAGAGTTAGGTTTAGGGGTAGGGTTAGGGTTAAAAGTAGGGTTAGGGTTAGGGTTAGGGTTAGGTTTAGGGGGTAGGGTTAGGGTTAGAGTTAGGGTTAGGATTAGGTTTAGGGTTAGGTGTAGGGGTAGGGTTACGGTTAGGGGTAGGTGTAGGGGTAGGGGTAGGGGTAGGGTTAGGGTTAGGGTTAGGGTTTTAGGGTTAGGGTTAGGGTTAGGGTTCTGGGTATGATTAGGGTTAGGGTTAGTGTTAGCGGTATGGGTACTGTTAGGGTTATGTTTAGGGTTAGGTTTAGGGGTAGAGTTAGGGTTAGGGTTAGTGGTATGTTTAGGGTTAGGGGTAGGGGTAGGGGTAGAGGTAGAGTTAGGGTTAGGTTTAGGGGTAGGGGTAGGGTTAGGGTTATGGTTAGGGTTATGATTAGGGTTAGGGTTAGGGTTTGGGTTAGGGTCAGGGTTAGGGCTAGAGCTAGGGTTAGGTTTAGGGTTAGGGTTAGGTTTAGTGTTAGGGTTAGGTTCGGGGTAGGGGTAGGATTAGGTTTAGAGTTAGGGTTAGTGTTAGTATTAGGCCTAGGGCTAGGGTTAGGGTTAGGGTTACAGGATAGGTTAGGGTTAGGGTTAGGGTTAGGGGTAGGGGTAGAGGTAGGGGTAGGGATAGGGTTAGGCGTAGGGGAAGGGGTAGGGTTAGGCTTATGGGTAGGGTAGGATTAGTGGTAGGGGTAGGGGTAGGGTTAGGTTAGGGTTAGTGTTAGGGGTAGGGTTAGAGTTAGGTTTAGGGTTAGGGTTAGGGTTAGAGGTAGGGGTAGGGTTAGGGTTAGGGTTAGGGTTAGAATTAGGGTTAGGTTTAGGGTTAGGGCTAGGCGTAGGGTTAGGGTTAGGTTTAGGGTTAGGGTTAGGGGTAGGGTTAGGGTTAGGGTTAGGGTTACAGGATAGGGTTAGGGTTAGGGTTAGGGGTAGGGGTAGGGCTAGAGGTAGGGGTAGGGTTAGGGTTAGGCGTAGGGGTAGGGGTAGGGTTAGGCTTATGGGTAGGGTTAGGATTAGTGGTAGGGGTAGGGGTAGGGTTAGGTTAGGGTTAGTGTTAGGGGTAGTGTTAGAGTTAGGTTTAGGGTTAGGGTTAGGGTTAGAGGTAGGGGTAGGGTTAGGGTTAGAGTTAGGGTTAGAATTAGGGTTAGGTTTAGGGTTAGGGCTAGCCGTAGGTTTAGGGTTAGGTTTAGGGTTAGGGTTAGGGGTAGTGTTAGGATTAGGGTTAGGGTTAGGTCTAGGGCTAGGTCTAGGGTTAGAGTTAGGGTTAGTGCTAGAATAATGGTTAGAATTAGAGTTAGGGGTAGGGTTAGGGCTAGGGTTAGGGTTAGGGTTAGTGCTAGGGCTAGGGCTAGGGCTAGGGTTAGGGTTAGGGTTAGTGTTAGGGTTAGGGCATAGGAGTAGTGTTAATATTAGGGTTAGGGTTAGGGTTAGGTTTAGGGGTAGCGTTAAGGTTAGGGGTTGGGTTAGGGCTAGGTTTAGGGGTAGGGGTAGGGGTAGGGTTAGGGTTAGGGTTAGGGTTAGGGTTAGGGCTAGGCATAGGGTTAGTGTTAGGGTTAGGGTTAGTGTTAGGGTTAGGGGTAGTGGTAGTTTTAAGGCTAGGGTCAGGGTTAGGGTTAGGGTTAGGGCTAGGGCTAGGTTTAGGGTGAGGGTTAGGGTTAGGGCTAGGGATAGGGTTAGGTTTAGGGTTATGCTTAGGGCTAGGGCTAGGGTTAGTATTAGGTTTAGAGTTAGGTTTAGGGTTTTAGGGTTAGGGGTAGGGGTAGGGTTATGCTTAGTGTAGGGGTAGGGTTAGGGGTAGGTATAGGGGCAGTGTTAGGTTTAGGGTTAGGGTTAGGGTTTTAGGGTTAGGGTTAGGGTTAGGGGTAGGGGTAGTGTTACGGTTAGGGTTAGGGTTAGGTTTAGGGGTAGAGTTAGGGTTAGGTTTAGGGTTAGGGGTAGGGGTAGGGGTAGGGTTAGGGTTAGGGCTAGGGCTAGGGCTATGGTTAGGGTTAGGGTTAGGGTTAGGGCTGGGGCTATGGTTAGGGTTAGGTTTAGATTTACGGGTAGCGTTAAAGTTAGGGGTAGGGTTAGTGTTAGGTTTAGGTGTAGGTGTAGGGATAGGTGTAGTGTTAGGGTTAGGGCTAGGGCTAGGGTTAGTGTTAGGATTAGGGGTAAGGGTAGGGGTAGGGGTAGTGTTAGGATTAGGGTTATGTTTAGAGTTAGGGTTAGGGTTAGGGTTAGGGTTAGGTGTAGAGTTAGGGTTAAGGGTAGGGGTACGGGTAGGGGTAGGAATAGGGTTAGGGTTAGGGTTAGAGTTAGGGGTACGGTTAGGGTTAGAGTTAGGATTAGGGTTAGGGTTAGGGCTAGGGGTAAGGGTAGGGTTAGGTTTAGGGTTAGGGTTAGGTGTGGGGTTAGGTTTAGGGGTATCGCTAGGGCTAGACCTAGGGTTAGGGTTAGGGTTAGGGCTAGAATATTGGTTAGAATTAGGATTAGGGATAGGGCTAGGAATAGGGTTAGGGTTAGGGTTAGGGCTAGGGTTAGGGTTAGGGCTAGGGTTAGGGTGAGTTTAGGCTTAGGGGTAGGGGTAGTGTTAGGGTTAGGGTTAGGGTTAGGGTTAGATTAGGGTTATGATCAGGGTTAGGTTTATGGCTAGGGCTAGGGCTCGGTTTAGGGTTAGGTTAGGGCTAGGGCTAGGGCTATGGTTAGGGTTAGGGTTAGGGTTAGGGCTATTTCTAGGGTTAGGGTTAGGTTTAGGTTTAGGGCTAGAGCTAGGGTTAGGTTTACGGTTAGGGTTCGTGTTAGGGGTAGGGGTAGGGTTAGGATTAGGTTTAGAGTTAGGGTTAGAGTTAGGCCTAGGACTAGGGTTAGGGTTAGGTTTAGGGTATAGGGTTAGGGTTAGGTTAGTGGTAGGGGTAGGGGTAGGTGTATGGTTAGG